>NC_063065.1:14790004-14855227 GCF_018812025.1 Megalobrama amblycephala
TGATGTCTCCTCTTAATAGATGCTGGGAGAGAAATGATGTTCCCATTCCCTGGCGGGTGATCAACTGGCCAATCATGGCATCTGTCATTGTGAGTATAACCTCACACCAGTACTTATAAACACACTGAGACCAGCCTCATACTGTATGCATTATGTCAGGCAGGGAGGGATTCTGCCAGCAAAGCAGACACAGGGATGTGCTGAGTCTCACGGACAGTTTCCATGTCCTGGATGAGACGTGAGCGCAGGCATGTCAGGAAGAGCGAGCAAACACGCTGTTACAAGTGCCTCTCTCAGCACACGTGCCAGAGCTCTCTCTTGGGTCCAATGTGCCATTTCCATTTTGTAAACCTTCACCTGCAAAAGATCAAATGTCTTTGGACAGCATGATGGCTGTGTTTGACAGCTTTGCCCCGAACACATCCAGGTCAAAATGTTCCTCAGCCAGAATGCAATAATAATAAAAAAAAACGTCATATGTTTTTCTGCCAAACATGCTCGGTTCTGGTAATCCACGTATTTAGTCTCTGACAGAGCATTGCTCACCATGCAACCACGTCTCTTTGCTACCCAGAATGCCACTAGTCGATGAACCTTTAGCCAAGATGTTCTGTTTGTTTTGGTTTGGGTTTTTATGGCGGAATTAATTATGAGGAACAGGTGCCCTCTTTTGTTTTTACTATCTGTCTGATGGATTTAAGCAAGATGGAAATTCGGAGATGATCATTTTACATTTGAAGTTGCGTTTGGCCAGACCAAGTCCAAAAACAATTTTTAGTGCTTTCAAGGCATATATTTTATTCATTCGAATGTTTTCTGAGAATCAAACCCATGATATTATTTTTTTGTAGTGTTAGTTTAAAGGCCGGATCAACTCCTTAAAGGGATAGTTCAGCCAAAATTGATAATTCTGTAATCATTTTCTCAAACCTGTATGACTTCTGTGTATATAAGAAGATATTATTGTCCATACAATGAAAGTCAGAACTGGACCCATTTAAGTTTCATTGTATGGATAGAAAATCACTGAGACATTTTTTTTTTAAACAGAAGAAAGAAAGTCATATAGGTTTAGAACGACTTGAGGATGAGTAAATGGTGAACTGTTCCTTTAAGGCAGCAACTGCACATTTTCACGTGTTTCAGTGTGTGCAGTAATCCTGTAATCTGGTTCAAGTCTTACAGAATGTTTTGAGAACTTCTTGTGTCAGATCCAGTGAACAGGATTCAGTGGTAATGTTTAGTCTGGATAATGTCATTGTATAAAAGAGGAATGATATAAAATCTTGTTCTCTTCCTTTCTGTGTTCTACAGATAAACTTTATTCTGTTCATCAGCATCATTCGAATCCTGGTCCAGAAACTGAGGTGTCCTGATGTTGGTGGAAATGATCAGTCTCAGTATAGGTATTGCAAATGGCTGCCAACTAATATTCGATTCTGCAAACATGGCATCAGCCACCATGGTTGAATCACCTTATGTGCTATTCAGGTCATAGCTGAGATCTCCCTTTTAAATTTACCAGGAGTTGCATTCTAGCATGAATCTCTGAAAAATGCATGGCTGCTTTCCATTTTTATCCAAGTCTTCCACTATCTCTTGTGCAGTGCTAAATGTGTTTGCATTGAATGGGGGTGAAATATTTATGTCGTGATTTGTATCAATCTGAGTTTTTGTTATGCGTTTGAGTGCCCTGTCGCTAATGCACGGGAGGCTTTTGTCTATTTGATGGCTCTGCCAGATGCCACTTTTCCCTTTTTTTCTTCTAAAGTTGGGATTTTAGTTTGAAGCTCTCCTTTGTGTGCTTGGAAATAACTGTCCATTTGACAAAAATTGCCATGCTATCATAACAGTAGGGGTCCCTTATCACTCCGTCCAAATCCTGTTACTCCTCTCTCTGTTTTAAGGAGGTTGGCAAAGTCCACGCTTCTCTTGATCCCTCTCTTTGGCGTCAACTATGTTGTTTTCGTTTACATCATAGAAGAAAATGGAGAGATGGAAAACTACAAAATATTCTTTGACCTTGGTCTGGGATCCTTTCAGGTGAGGAGTATGCCTGAGTGTTCACATTAAATTGATCAAAAGTGACAGTAAAGACATTTATAATGTTACAAAAGATTTCTATTCAAAAACATGCAATTCTTTTGAACTTTCTATTCATAATAATAAGAAATGTTTCTTGAGACTGGAAATTCAGCTTACCAATAAAATCTTACCAACCCCAAACTTTTACACAGAATATGATGCTGTATTAATGTTGTACAACATTAACTCTCTATGTTCCTTTCACAGGGCTTGGTGGTTGCGATTTTGTATTGTTTTTTGAATAGCGAGGTCAGTGTGCAATCTTATCGATTTTACAAATAGCACTACACTTTGATATTAGCTTTTTGCTAACATAAGCAAGATATTCTAATAAGCATTAAAATGCACACACACATTATTGGGTTAAATTATCAAATTTTTATTACACTGAACATTTTTAATGCTTAACGCTTTTCAATATTAAACGAAATATTCTTTATTTATAATCAACATTTATATCGCCTTGGATGCGATTTTATTTTTTTCACTGAGCTTGTAGCAATATATTCTAGCTTTTGCCTTTGAATTTGGTCAAAACAAGGTATCTTAAAAGGCAATATGATTAAGTCACAACACCCTTCATTTCAGTGACTATGATGTCTTAAAATGCTACCGCCTCCTCCTCAGGCAGCTCAATAGGTTTTGGAACAGAGCAGGAGTATCCCTTCCTAATTATAGTCAACATGAAACATTCACAACACATAGGCCCGGTTTCACAGACAGGGCTTAGATTAAGCCAGGATTAGGTCTTAGTTCAATCAGGACATTTAAGTAGCTCTTATAAACGTGCCTTAGAAAAAAAAAATTACTGGTGTGCATCTTGAGATAAAACAATGTCACTGACATATTTTTATCACATGTCAGTGCAAGTTGCTTTCAGTTAAAACAGCTCAGTAAAGAATTTTATGGTACGTTTACATGACCACGATGTACTAAAAATGGAAAAGTTTTTTCTTTGCACAGATGACAACGTTATCAAAACTATCATGGATCCGCAAAAATGACTAAAACGCCGTATTACGCATGCCAGACAAGTAGATGGCGGTGTCACTCTGTAAAGAAAGACTACACACCTGCGCACACGCAGTCTTTCACAGAGCACTTGCGCCAAACACGCATGCCTATCCACCTTATTTTATTGCACTTCGATATTCTTCTTGTTATTTCCCTATAGCGGCTAATAAATCGGAAGTCTCACACATTCACAGAAAACACCTTACCTTCGCCTTACGTAATACGCATGTGCTTGCCGTCACCATTTTCACAGATTCGCGTTTTTGCAGTTTACACGAAGATGATAATGGTATCGTTTTCAAAAACTTGCAGTTTGAAACTCGTTTTCAAAAGTTTGCGTTTTCAGGCCACAAAAACGCTGTTGTCGTGTAAATGAAAGGCCAAAACACATAAAAAGTTTTCCATTTCTAGTTGAAAGCTTCAAAAAATCAGCATTCATATGGAAACCGTTTTGAAATTGGACATTGGTTTACCATGGAAACGGTATTTTAAATGTCCTTTTAGCAGGCTCCTCCCCCTAGTGGGCGTTGTCATGTATTCATATTCATACCACTTTATAGTCAAAGCTTATCTAATCTTTACAAAACGCATATTGTCGGAAAGGTCTTTATCTCAAGCTTCCATATTTGGTGTCTGTGTAGTGATATTTGGACAGAAATTAATTCAATCGTTACAGGAGAATGCATTAAAAAATGGAATGTGGGTGACACCCGGTGGCTATTTTTGGTACAGCGCCTAAACAACATCTCATGGGAACTTCAATTTTTGTGAAATCAACTTCAAATTTGGACTACAATTTGGTTAGACATATGGCTTTGACCTTATATCAATTTTAGAATATTTTTATTTTAAAAATATATATATTATATATATAAAAATTAGAACTTTTTTGTACAGTTCATTTGATTTACAGTAAATTTTAACTTCTATATAACTTTTTCATACTTTCATTTTTTGAAGCGCTCAAAAAGGCGGGTGACAGTAAAGGGGTTAAGCCTTGTCTGTGTAACTGGACAATTATGTAATAATAATGTAATAAATGAGGAATAAAGCTGGACACTATATTATCCATCTGGAATTGATTGATTCATGATTCACTGATAAATGAATAACAATAAGTCAAGGAATGTGTATTGTGTATTTATGATTTCATGTTGACTTACCATGCTGTGTATGGCTGTGATAATACTAACTGATTTTATATTTGCCTGCAGGTCCAAAGCGAGCTCAAGAGAAAGTGGCGGAGTTTGCGTTTGAAGCGTTACATCGGTCGCGACTACCGTCTGCACAGTTCATCCATATCCAGGAACGGCACAGAAAACATGGCCCAATTCCATCGGAACTCCAGAGCCCAGTCTTTCCTACAGACCGAGACCACTGTGGTGTGAGACATCCCAAGAACAGAAGCAACGCTATATGAATCATGCTCTTACTTCACTGCCCCTCAGCTAACAACTCGTTTTTTTTCCCCAAAGCTTTACGCTGAAGAGGACGAGGCTTTCTGAAGCATGAGATTGACATGCAGGAGACACGATGAGGATTCAGCACCTCTATCTCGATGTGTTGTCAGTACAATGCAAAATCTCGCTTGCCCACCAAAATAACGTTAAACCAAACCTGAATGAGAGTACTGGTGGCATTAAAAACTAGAATTCAGATCACAATATATATTGCTTTTTTATAAACAGTTTCATAGCATTTGGGGTCAGATTATATAATATTGTTATGTAAATGCTACTTAAGACCCACAGCAATTTTCTTAGATGCCCATGGAGACGCAGCGCCATGCTATCAACACAAAACACAGCCGCCACCCAAGAACATGTCTTGGGTGAATTCAAGAAGTGGGTCACCTCTATACCAAACTCAAATGTGAGGTTTTTATAAAGAGGACATTACTCCTGGAGGCATCCAGATTAGCCTTGGACTTATTTCAGGAGAATACGTCTTTCTTCAGATACTCACGGACACTGAAATAACCTGAAAAGACAGCCGTGCACTCAAATGAAAAGTGTGATTGTAAGAAAAAGCAAAAATCGTTGCTCTGATATTGAACTGTTCTTGTTACGTAATGCCATTTTGTCATTATACGACCCTCTGGGATTTTTTTCTCTTCTTTTATACCTTCTGAAGAAAGCCACAGTATGAAAAAGCATCAACTCTCTCAGATATAAGATTATACCTGTTCCAGGATATGTATATTCTAGCATGTGAATGTAATTCATTTCTTCGTTATTATGCGAGGAGATTCTTATGAATGAAGTTTTGTTGACAAATATGTGGCATAAATATTTAGTTGGCCTCCAAAAAGATCCAGTGATAAACCAAACACGACTCGCTGTTATTACTTCTCGAACTCTTTTATTTCATATCCCACTGATCAGTCGTTTCAGTGGAAGGTGTTTGTGATTATTTTGATTTTGTGTTGCTCTGCCTCACATTGTCCGGGGGGGTTGGGGAATTGTACACTGCAATGAATCCTGCTGCCTGTGCTCTTTTCATTCAACTGAAAAACAGATAATTAATCCAGTAGACAGTTGGACGCAGATTTAGGTCAAGTGAACTGACAAAACACAGCGAGTATGAAAGTGACATTTCTGCGTTCTGCGTTATTGTCGCAAACGGATTCTGGGAACCGCGATCCACGGACCGGACAATGGGTTGGAGAGGAGATCGGATCTCTTACAGCCGGGCCTGAAGAGCGAAAGGTCCCCGGGACACCACGTGCGAGGTTGCGTTCATCTAAAGTGACACAGATGCCGTGGGCAGGGGCATTCAGCATCATTATCAGACTGTCAGAGGGAGAAGAAAAGATGGAGCTTTAATTAGAGCTGGCAGAAAGGAATTGTGTGTTGTATAAATGAAATATTGAAGGAGGGTTTCCGGGTTTATTGTGGTGGACGGTCTGTGTCTGTGAAGAATCTGGTGTGTTTGACATGATGTATAAACTTTCATGATGTAAATAACATTGTGCACTTCTCTTTTATTATATTTAACCGCTGAAACTTACATTTTTGCTGAATGTTTCTTGTAAACCGTATTGAGATTTTTCATTAAATGTGAACGTTTTTAAACCGTTTTCAGTCATTTTGATTGGTATTGATTCTTTTTTTTTTTTAATCACTATTTAGCTGATTTAATTTGAAATTAATTTTCACCACTTATTCTAACTCTACCAGCAATTCATACTGCGGTAATTGAAATCTATTTAATATGCCAAAATAATTTGGAAGTGCAATGTAGATGTGGTAGATAAGGTTGTTTTTATGATCCTGGTCTGTGAATGGAACAATAAATGAGATGCTAAAAAAGGAGCAGTGAAATACGATTACACTTCTCCCTTGCCGATCAACAAATCAGCTTCACCATCAACACAGATTATATCACACACAGATGATGTTGTTTTGACTCATTTCCTGTTCTATTGCTGTCTGTTGTCTTATCATCTTCCTGTACCCTCAAAAAGCAGTGAACATGCTCCTTGGAGACAGAGAAAAAGTAACAGTGAATAACAACTCATTTTCAGACCGCTGACCTCCGCATCCACAAAGCACTGTTTTTTCTGCAGTTAAGTTTAGATGTGCCATCAACTCTGTAACAACAATTGAACTGACAGAATGTCACAAATGAAATTTCACGGTAATTCACGCAGCCTGATTATGGAGTTTCGCAGCTTTCAGTGTAACAGTTTGGGCCAGCTTTCATGGACGTGATGGTGTCCAGTAGGGAATAAAGGATGGCACACTGCCATGGCAGAGATGTTTCAGTCCTCTTGCCCCATGCTCATTAGCAGCGTTTGTAAGCAATTTCCTGCAATTAACTAATGATTTTTTTGCCCAATCGAACCAGTGATATTTTCAGTGTAGGGCAGTAATGCGTTACTATTAAGACATTACAGTAATCAGTGTTGGGGGTAACGCATTACAAGTAACTTGAGATATGTAATCAGATTACTTTTCCAAGTTACTAGTAAAGTAATGCATTACTTTTCAAATTTACAAAATATGAGTTACTTTTTCAAATAAGTAACACAAGTTACTTTGTTTTCCCATTTGACTGACAGCTCTGTTGTCTCAATGTTGAAAAAAATCATAAGTGCAAATGATGATGTAAAAATTATGGTTATTGTAGTTCTGGACTAAATGTGAGCATGCATTTACTAATCCCACTTGCACAAAAAAAAAAAAAGATTCAGTGTTCCTCAAAATGAATAAAATCTGTGAAATGATCTATGGTCTTTGGTAAAATCAGTGTCCTATTCTTCTGTTTGTTTGAACTGCTCCCTCTACTGTACATGCGTGAATGTGCATTTCCTTCAGCCTGAAGCTTATTATTTCAATTTTGGTGTGAAAGGGTCTTACGTTTACTTTTTTGTTATATAAAAAAACAAGCCCAATTAGGTGAAAGTAACATAACGCATTACTTTTCTTAAAAAGTAACTAAGTAACGCAATTAGTTACTTTTTAAGGGAGAAGCGCAATATAAGGCATTACTTTTCAAAGTAATTTCCCCAACACTTACAGTAGTAATATTACTTTTTGAAGTAACTATAGTGTAACTAATTGCTAACAATATTACAGTTACCATTCATTAAAATAGCTCATTACTTACTTTTCTTGCCTTAACCCCTAGTGATTTGAAATCCAACAATCAAAACATTTCACGACATATGACCTTACATGAATTCTATATCCATCATGCAATATAATCTGTGTAGCATCTGGGAAACAGGTGAATTATAGCTACAATTAGCATTAAGCTACACATGAACGTTTCTGGATTAATGCTACACTTTTACTCAAAACTCACTGTAAACCACCATTGTGTTTGTAATAACTTACGATTGCGATCTAATGTGGATTTTGTTCATATGATGAGAGAAATATATAGTTTGTAGCATTTTAGAATAAGCTAATCGCTACACCTTCTCATGTAAACATTCTTTATTCTTATAAAAATAGCCCAAATCACATGCAAATCATATGCTGTCATAATCATAATTACCTTTTTTTACTCTGTATATATATATATATATATATATATATATATATATATATATATGTTCAGTTTTGTTTATGCTTTGTAATTTTTTTTATATTTCTGTTTAGGCAAATACAACATACATTTTCTTCATAAAGTGTGAAATAAGCCAGTTGAGAGCCACAATTTGTAAATGTTGTACTAATGTATTGTTTTATGACATATAGGCTGTTATTTTTATGAGAAAATATCTCATTCTAACAAGAAAAATGTGTCATTTTAATGACATTTGTTATTATGAGAAAATGCCATTTCAATGAGAAAAATGTCATAACGACATATTATGAAAAAAATAGATGTAGTTTTAACCTACATATCTCGTTATTACGAGAAAATATGTTGTTTTAACGACATAAAATCTTGTTATTACAACCCAGATAGCACACGCACATCTGTTAAAGATCACTTCATCTGGAAAGCATCTGCTGTTAACAAACATCTGATAGACGTCTTTAAGATGTCAGTTTTACATACATTCTAAATCATAAACGTCTTAAAGACATTTTCTAAACATCTATTTGACATCTGAAAGGAAACAACCTATTGCAGACGTATTGCAGATGAGCAAACCAGATCAAGGTCAAGGTCTTTATTTTTGTCATTGCATATTTAATACAATGGAATTCATTTTGGAGCAATCCAGTATGCAGCACAATAAAAATAGATTTATATATTTAAGAACAGATAAATAAATACACACAGTTAAAATGAATTATTGCCCTGATAGATGCCCAAATAGATAAATAACTAAGAATACACACAATTAAAAAGTTATTGCCCAGATAAATAAATAAATAAAAGTACACACAATCAAAAATAATTATTGCCCAGGAGTCCCAATTATTGCACACAGTCCGATTGGATATAGTCTGCTTACTATTATGTGTGCATATAGTGCATTATGCATAAAGTGTATTGCATATTGTGTCTGGGATTACTCTCTAACTCTCAAACACTCTAAAAAAATATGCCTTCCAGATGTAAACATACACATCAAACAGACGTCTCTGAGATGTATGTGTGCTATTAGGGGACATAATTGAGTGGGAAATATAATATGTTTGTGGCAGCAATGCACCATCATAGTATTCTTGTGTCACAGCTTTAAGAAAATAATCAAATTAAAAGTTATTTACCCACATTAGACAACCTCAAATGCTTCCGAATTAACACCTGTGCCCTATCCCTTCACCCAAAAAATCTCCAGATGCTTCACTTTGGCAATGATCCATCATGATTCGTCTTGACTTATCAGTGCTGTTGACCTCTGTGCCTCAGCTAAATCATTTGACATGGGTATTAGGCGAAATGACACGCATCCAATCCTGTGACAAGAGCTGAGTTGTCAGCCTGTGGATGTGGCAACCACTGAGTGGCTACAGTTAGAACAGTGTGCTCAAAAACCAGTGAAGTGGAAACCTCCACACACTATACTCTTGGGAACTGCGAATCTGCTTTCAGAATCCTTGCTTCGGATGGAAATAGACAGGCATTTCAAATGTACACCGTCCAAATCGCTGACTGGTATCTATATCTGGTTGGCATAAGCTTTAGAGGGATAGAAATGGCCTTTTGGGATGCTATGACCGGTCATTGACCCCTGTTCACACATACAATGTCTGGGAGTCTTTGAAAACATGTTGTCCATTAGGAACAGCTGTACTTTTGCGTTTGCCCCCTGCTTCTCAATGTCGCCACACAGCGAGAAGTTCCTTCTTTTCATCAGTCAGAACGGTGCTGCTGTCCTGTTCTCCTCTGGAGCTCAGGCTGGCCTCGTCGATATCTCCTGCTGTAAGCAGAAACCTCTCACTGAGAAACTGTTCTTTTCTGAGTGGACGTACGTGCCCAGGTGAGTCAAGAGTTTATAAGCTGATATAGATGCTCTAAAAAAAGCCAAATCAACAAACATTTTCACTAACTACATACTGTTTTTAATTAGAGATGGCTTTTGTTTAACATTACATTACAGGTGCTGGTCATATAATTAGAATATCATCAAAAAGTTGATTTATTTCACTAATTCCATTCAAAAAGTGAAACTTGTATATTATATTCATTCAGAGACTGATATATTTCAAATGTTTATTTCTTGTAATTTTGATGATTATAACTGACAACTAAGGAAAATCCCAAATTCAGTATCTCAGAAAATTAGAATATTGTGAAAAGGTTCAATATTGAAGGCACCTGGTGCCACACTCTAATCAGCTAATTAACTCAAAACACCTGCAAAGGCCTTTAAATGGTCTCTCAGTCTAGTTCTGTAGGCTACACAATCATGGGGAAGACTGCTGACTAGACAGTTGTCCAAAAGACAACCATTGACACCTTGCACAAGGAGGGCAAGACACAAAAGGTCATTGAAAAAGAGGCTGGCTGTTCACAGAGCTCTGTGTCCAAGCACATTAATAGAGAGGCAAAGGGAAGGAAAAGATGTGGTAGAAAAAAGTGTACAAGCAATAGGGATAACCGCACCCTGGAGAGGATTGTGAAACAAAACCCATTCAAAACTGTGGGGGAGATTCACAAAGAGTGGACTGCAGCTGGAGTCAGTGCTTCAAGAACCACTACGCACAGACGTATGCAAGACATGGGTTTCAGCTGTCGCATTCCTTGTGTCAAGCCACTGTCAAGCCAACAACAGACAGCGTATCAAAGACAAAAAGGTCTGGACTGCTGCTGAGTGGTCCAAAGTTATGTTCTCTGATGAAAGTAAATTTTGCATTTCCTTTGGAAATCAGGGTCCCAGAGTCTGGAGGAAGAGAGGAGAGGCACACAATCCACGTTGCTTGAGGTCCAGTGTAAAGTTTCCACAGTCAGTGCTGGTTTGGGGTGTCATGTCATCTGCTGGTGCTGGTCCACTGTGTTTTCTGAGGTCCAAGGTCAACGCAGCCATATACCAGGAAGTTTTAGAGCACTTCATGCTTCCTGCTGCTGACCAACTTTATGGAGATGCAGATTTCATTTTCCAACAGGACTTGGCACCTGCACACAGTGCCAAAGCTTCCAGTACCTGGTTTAAGGACCATGGTATCCCTGATCTTAATTGGCCAGCAAACTCGCCTGACCTTAACCCCATAGAAAATCTATGGGGTATTGTGAAGAGGAAGATGCTGAGATACTGAATTTGGGATTTTCCTTAGTTGTCAGTTATAATCATCAAAATTAAAAGAAATAAACATTTGAAATATATCAGTCTGTGTGTAATGAATGAATATAATATACAAGTTTCACTTGTATATTAATTAGTGAAATAAATCAACTTTTTGATGATATTCTAATTATATGACCAGCACCTGTACAGTACATTATAGTATCAGATGGTAATACTATGGTACCTTGATATACCATGGTACAGAAAGATTACAATATTACTATACTATGTTTTTACATACGTACTCAGAGGTACTTTAAAGAATACTATGGTATTACCATGGTAAATGTCTAAAATTGTGGTATTAGCTTGGGACATATAAAAAAACATGCCATTATCTTGATACTGTCACGCTGTTGATATAAAAATGCAGGAAAAGTTTAATAAATGACATAGAAAACACTAAGAACAATGATAGGAAGGAAATGAAGGAAGGAAACCACAAATAACACCTACAACGACCAACCGCACACAGATACATTCACAAAACTACAGTATTAACATGGTAAATTATCAAAAACATGGCATTATCTTGATTCATATATTAAAAAAACATGGTATTACCATAGTACACGTCAGTACATATACAAAAACATACCATTGCAACATATTTACAAAATAAAAAAGGGGAAAAAAAAGAACAGATAAACAAAAAACATGGTTTTACTACGGTACCAAGTCCAAAAACATAATATTACTTTGGTACATGTCAAAAAAACATAGCAGTACATTGACTGATACCTTTCTTTTTTTTTCTTATTTAAGAAATGTCTTGTCTTGATTCACATCTAAAAACTAATACATGATATATCACCACAAATGTGGTATCACCTTGGTACATATTTAAAAAAATTGCATTATAAAAAAGCATGGTTTTACCTTAATACCAAGTCCAATAATAATAATAATAATAATAATAATATCACCTGTCCATGTCACAAAAAAAGTGCAATTCATTACCATGTTTTGGACATATACCAAGGTAGTGTTTTTTGGACTTGGTACTATAGTAATACCCCAAGTCCACTATGGTAATACTATACTTTTTGAATATGAATCAAGATGATGCCATGTTTACTGGACATTTGCCATGTGAATACTGTTGTTTTTGGATATGCATCAAGATAAAGCCGTGTTTTAGATGCCTTTGGAGGGAGAAATATCAGATCAACAACAGGTGATGTTGAATTTATGAACGTGTGTGATGTTTGTGGCACTGCTACAGTGAGGTGATGGAGTCAATCATTTCCACTGGCTCAGATGGACAGTGTAGCGTTTAAGCCAGACAGGCAGCAGATGGAGGGTTTATACACCTTGAATAATGAATTTTCTGACCAGGAAAAAAGAATGCTCTGAGCTCCGTCTCCAGGGACAGGTTCAAAATATCCATGAGGTAGAGAGTAAATGGGCTGTTGATGTTACTTAAATGATTAACTCTATACACTCTTAGCCCGGATTTTATATTTACTTAAAAATATAATTACAATATACTTAAAATATTTAAGTTTGGTTGCATTACTGATAAAATAAAAGTATATTCTACTAATTTGTGGGTGTATTTGAATGTGTTAATAAATGTAAGTTAAATGCACTTAAATTATTAAGTTTTTCTCCTGGCCACGCCTCCTTCACACTGGTTTGCAGCAGGTAATGATGCCATTTTGTCGTGGTGTGTGTGAATTCAAGGAGCTGTTGATGAGCAGTTGGAACATTTGTTTTGGCTGTTCTACAGACTTTTTTTCCTAACATTTACCTTTTTATAGTTTTTCACCAAAGGAGAAAATCACAATTTTTAAGTTACCATCATCGAGGGTCAGAGTTTGTTTTAGTTGAGGTCTTGACCCTTGACTTTCTAATATTAGATTTTGTTTGGGCAGTTTTAACTGCATTAAAACCAACCAGACAAGCAAAGTTAAAAGATGATCAGGTGATGTTGGTTATGTTTTCACATAATCATTATTTGATCTGAATCACTGAACTCATTTAGAGCCCAATCTCTGAGTTAGATTTACATTATTGATTACAGCAGCATTGTGATTCTACAGCGGAGGATCAACTTCTACAATACATTTTTTTTTTTTTTAAAGTTGTCCTTATCACAAAAAAAATATATATATATATTTTAGGCACACACAGACATCAAGAATCAGCCTGTGAATCTCAACGACGGTGACAAGCAACATGTTCTGATAAACAGATCAACTCTGAACATTAGAAAACAAGCTACTAAAAAGTCACAGAAAAACAGCAAAATTTAAATAGTGAGAATAAAGAAAATTACTAAGACAATTCAGCTCATAATTTATTCATGCAGCAATGCATGATGGGAGGCATGGATGAATTTTGATTGGTGGCAAGTTAACTTGCTTAGTACATTGAACTTAAATATACTAGTTGTAATAATTACAAAGTAATTAATTTTACAAAACATTTTAAGTTAAATGAACTCGAATTATTAAGTTCACATTACTTATTCATTACTTAATTTTTTTAGGGCAACCAGTTTCCTCAAATTTTTTAAGTAAATTCAACTTATCCGGGCTAACAGTGTAGTAACACAACACAAGTTAGGACACACATGATTCTGGAGCAATTTATTAGATAGATTGTTCTAAAAAAAAATTGAGAGTGCAAAAATCTGGAGTCCAAAACTGTGCCATATTAATTCAGTCTTATTGACAAATAAAACAACATTTTAACATATTAATAACACAACAAATGACACGTTTGATTTTCTTTCTACCACATTGTTCTTTGCATTACTTGAGAAGTTTGAGTAGGCAGTTGTCTGTAAATGGATCACAACAGCAGATGGAACAGAACTCAATCCAAAGATACCATAGTACGCTTTTGTGTGTGGTCCTGATAAACCTTAGGTTCTGGGGACCAAACAGCTTATAAATCGTACTAAATTATATTTTTTGGCCAATTTCAAAACACTGCTTCAGGAAGCTTCGGAGCGTTATGAATCAGTGTGTCGAATCATCAGTTCAGAGTGCCAAAGTCATGTGATTTCAGCAGTTTGGCGGTTTGACACGTGATCTGAATCATGATTCGACACAAAAGATTCATAACGCTCTGAAGCTTCATGAAGCAGTGTTTTGAAATCGGCCATCACTATATAAGTCGTTATTTTGTTTTTTTTGGCGCACCAAAAATATTCTTGTCGCTTTATAATATTAATATTGAACCACTGAACTCACGTGAACTGATTTAAATATATTTTTAGTACATTAATGGATCTTGAGAGAGGAAATGTCTTTGCTGGCTATGAAGGCCTCACTAAGCCATCGGATTTCAACAAAAATATCTTAATTTGTGTTCTGAAGATTAACGAAGGTCTCACGGGTGTGGAACAGCATGAGGATGAGTAATAAATGACAGAATTTTCATTTTTGGGTGAACTAACCCTTTAAACTTTTCATTTGAAACTAAAGAAGCATTCTCCCCTCAAAGGCTCTCTTGGTGTATGACCTATTTCTCTGTTCTCTGTCTCCCTCTATTGGCTATTACAGCATATGTATAGTAATGGAAACATGCTTCTTGCATTGCTTTTAGACAAAAAATATGAAATATAATTATAAAGTATGCACTTTTGAAAGCTGTACTTGTACTTATTACTTGAAGAAACTTGTTAGCAACAATTCCTCTTTTCCAGTAGAGGGCAGACAGATCCTGCAGTAGGCTATATAGAAAGAGACGCAGAGTAAACATAACTAGATGTTTTTATATTTAAAAAAAAAAAAGAGTTGAGTTGACACTGGAAAGTAGGGGGGGAAAAACAGGAGAGAGGAGACAATTAAGAACAAATTAAGAATATGACACAATAAATTAAATAGTACACCTCATTTTATAGGGAAACATCCAGCTGGATTTTGTGAATATTGTCAAATACCAGAGACTGCACAACACGTGCTTGTTATTTGCAGGAAATATGAAATACATAGGATGGACATGATAACAGACATGGAAAGAATAGGGTTAACAGGATGAAAAGGCCTTCTTGATCAGCTTTCTAATAAAAACAATGACGAGAATATGATTAACTCCAGAAGATGGCAGTAGTGCAAAATCAAGGACGCAAGCTGCTGTTAAAATCCAAAGACGAACCATAACTTTTTTTTTTAATTTTTTTTATTTTTTATTGACATATAAAGACAAATATTACAGTTCAAAGAATTTAACAACAATAGAATTATAAGCAAACACGAAAACAGTAAGGAAACAAACGAATAAATAAATAAATATATGAACAATGGAGAAAACAAACAAACAAACAAAAACAAACAAACAAACAAACAAACAAACAAAAAAAACCTATGAACCAGAGGTAATATAACTTAAATTATACTGAAAAAAAGAAGAGAAGGGACTTTAGGACTTTGACATTGCTGGAAGAGGAAATAGTGCCCAAATAATATTTCAAATCTTGACAAAAAACGTTTTAATTTAGAAGTTGAGAAACCAAAAGAATATTATTAGTAAACCAATCTGGAAAAAAAGAGTTTTATTTTTATATCGGATATCATGGTTATTCCAAATAAAATACCTGTGGGGACTAAAATTATGTTTGTAAATTAAATGCCAAGCCAAAAGCATCTGTTTATGGAAATTTGATAATTTGATGGGCAATTTAGAAATATTGTAGTTACATACTAAGAGAAAGGGAAGACCACCGACTTTAGAAAAGATATAGTTAGGAATAGTGTTCCATATGGAATCAGAATCAGTAAGAAATTGCCTCAACCAGAAGAACCATAACTAGAAGGTGTAGAGAGTTTGCCTTGGGTGCTCAGCTGAGATGCATGTGAATCAAGATTTGTTTATTTGTTTATTATTTAGATCCCCATTAGCTACTCCATTAAGCAGTAGCTATTCTTCCTGGGGTCTTAACAATTTTTACCAAAATATTAACATCAAAGCAGTACAACGAGGACAAATACAGAAGTGCACACAACATCTTCTCAATTGTATAAATCACACACACACACACACACACACACACACACACACACACACACACACACACACACACACACACACACACACAGCATAACACATATACACTAAACATAACAACATAACAATGATAACATAAGCTCTTCCAAATACAAAATATTACCACTCTCATAGTATAATATTAGTATAAAAATCACATTTCAATTGCCATACAGTAGCTCATTATGCAGTCATTATTTATTACATAATTACAATTACTCCAAAGTAAATAAATACACTCTCGGTCTTTTGGAAAAACTAACATTGTGACTCTCTGAAACCAAAAAACAACGGGAGCGAGTTCCATGCCACCATTGCTCTAAAACACGATGTTCTTTGCAGTTGATTTGTTCGACAGACAGGTAACAAGAAACGCCCTTCACTTGATTGACGAGTGGAATGAGTATGAACGTCACTGAAGAAGGTCAATCTATTATAAATAATTTCAGATGCTTTTGTAATAATTATATTTTTTAAGAATTTAATAAGAGAATAATTAATTCTGCTCCTTACATGAAGCCATGCTAACTGATTGTGCATGTCCCTAATACTTGTTCTAAAAGAACAGTTTAGGACAAGCCGAGAAGCTTTATTTTGTGCAATCTGTAATCTGTTTACATTATTCTCTGTAGTTGAAGCCCAAATGATGGAACAATAGTTCAGATGACACAAAACTACTGATTCCACCAGAGTTTTCCATATGCGAATCGGTATGCATTTCCTGCAATGGCCTACAGCCATACTCCTGCCCGTTTTATTCAATATTAATTTTATCTGAGCGTTCCAGGTCAACCTGCTGTCCACAATCACGCTGAGCAATTTGGCCTCAGCCACTTGTTCAATGATCAAACCACCAACTGACAAGTTCAGAGCAGGGGAATCTTTTAAAAGATGATTAGATCCCAACATCATACATTTACTCTTTGCAACATTAATAATTAACTTATTTTCTATGATCCAATTTTCAATTAATTTTAGTTCATTGTTTAATACATTATTAAGTCTGGTAGAATCATAATCAGACACAAAAATAGTCAAGTCATCTGCATATAGGGCAATAGTGGCACACCCCAAAACAAAAGACAGATCATTAATGAAAATAGAAAATAACAGTGGTCCGAGGCAACTCCCTTGAGGCACTCCACAACGCAGAACCTTTGTCTCGGAATAACTACCATTAAACAGTACATTAAACTCCCTATTAGTAAGATAGCTATAAATCCATTTGACTGCACACTTTTCAAATCCATAACAACTTAATTTTTTCAATAATAGATCATAATCAATTAAATCAAAAGCTGCACTCAGATCTAACATTACAGTACCAACTAATTTTCTATCGTCAATTTCATGCAACCAATCATCCGTCATCTGAACTAAGGCTGTCATTGTAGAGTGCCCTTTCTTATATGCATGTTGATAAAGTGAATTTAACCCATTTTTTAGAGAAATACAAATTAATTTGATCATAGACTATTTTCTCCGTAATCTTACTCAAAATTGGCAGGATACTTATAGGTCTGCTATTTTCGCAGAGAAATGTTCCCTTTTGTTTTTAGGAAGAAGCACAATTTTAGCTTTTTTCCAGTTAGCAGGAAAAACACATTTTTCTAAACTTAAATTAATAATATAACATATAGTAATCACATCAGCAACCATCTTTAATAGCTTGACATCCAGTTCATCAACACCAGAAGGTTTATCTTTCATTAACTTTAATATGTTTTCTACTATAGTAAGACTTACTCTGTCGAATTTAAATGTACATGATTTATTAAGCATGATTGTATCTTTAATTGTCTTTAAAGATAAATCAGGGTATTCCTGTGAAATCATATCTTTTTGTAAATTCTGGACTTTCTTTGTAAAGTAATCTCCTAAATAATTAGCTATATCAGCAGGTTTAGTCAAAAAAGTATCACCTACATCTAAAAATGTTGGTACAGATTTATCTCTCCGCCCTGTTAATTGGTTTAATGTATTCCATAATTTATTCCTGTTTGATTGTAGTTCCTCAAATTTATGTTCATAATAGTTCTTCTTTTATGTTCTGTTTAACTTTGCAACAAAATTTCTTAATTGCTTGTACCTTTCCCACAATCCATTATCCCCTGATAAGCTTGCCTCTAACTTTAATTTATCACTTTTCCTCATATATTCTTTAAGTTCAGCATCTAGCATGGAGAAGCAATATTTCTTACTGTCATTCGTCTTAATGGGGCATGTTTGTCAACAATTGGCATTAATAAATTTGTAAAAACCTCCAAAGCTAAATCTGGATCTACCTCTTTTAAGACTTGTGACCACTCAATATTTCTAATATCAGCACAATAACTAGCCTCATTGAAGTTTTTAAAAATCTGTTTGATTATTATCTTCTGACCAGGTTTGAGAATTTTGCCTTTTCTGTTAATTGCGATTAAATTATGATCACTACAGCCAACACAAATTGAGATTGCTTTTGAACACAAATCTGTAGCATTAGTAAAAAGTAAATCTATGCATGTTTCTGTTTTTGTCCCATCAGCATTATAAAAAATTCTTGTTGGCTTTGTGACCAGTTGTGACCGAGAGACTGAAAGCATATACATTGTAAATCAAACTTCAGAAACAGACTTAAATATGTCTAAGTTATAAGTTATATAACTAAGTTACATGCACAAAGTCACAAAGTTACATGTAACAAAGTCATTCATACTTTGCATCTCCGGTTCAACCACCGTCTTGTAGAATGACTTTGCAGCTAGGTGGTCAGTAAACTTAATGATCTCTTCATTAAAAGTCAAGATATTGTATAATGAATGTTAAAGGGATAGGTCACCCAAAAATGAAATACCTCTAATACACCACTATGTCCAACTGCCTTGAGCATCCGGTGTTTGAGGTCTGAATGCACTCTGACGCCGGAAGTGATCTCTCGCACTCAATGAAGTATAAGCGCGAGAGATCACTTCCGTCATCAGAATGCTTTTTTAGACCTCACA
Organism: Megalobrama amblycephala; assembly: GCF_018812025.1. Taxonomy (NCBI): domain Eukaryota; kingdom Metazoa; phylum Chordata; class Actinopteri; order Cypriniformes; family Xenocyprididae; genus Megalobrama; species Megalobrama amblycephala. Next base: position 14,809,280 of record NC_063065.1, read on the forward strand.
CACCGGATGCTCAAGGCAGTTGGACATAGTGGTGTATTAGAGTTAAAAAATGATATAAATACTGTTTACGAAATATGGTTTCTCACACAAACCAAATGTTTTGTGTCTTAGGACATCAATGTGTCGTCACGAGCCGCAGGGTTTAATTTGGATTTGTCTGTGCATGTTTTTTTTTCCTCTTATAGATGCAGTTGCCATTGCCATGCATTATACAACTGACAGATGGCAACGGTTGGAGTTAAAAATCATTTGTGTTCTACTGAAGAAACAAAGTCACTTACATCTTGGATGCCCTGGGGGTAAGCAGATAAACACCAAATTTTCATTTTTGGGTGAACTATCCCTTTAAGAGTTTGTTGCAAAAATAGGTGGTCAGGGTGGAGACTTTAGTCCCTAGAGGAAGCCAGCAGGGAGTCATGGGAGTGGTGTATGGAGTGTTTGCTGGTTTGTCTGAGAAGTAAATCTTAGAAAACATTAAGGGGGCCCAGGTAACTGATATGGTGAGATTTAAGCGTAGGGATGGAGCTGGGGATCTGCTGGTCCTGTTGACATTTAAAGGTGACCTAGAATGTTTTTTTCACAAGATGTAATATAAGTCTAAGGTGTCCCCTGAATGTGCCTGTGAATTTTTTTAACTGCCTATTTTGGGGCATCATTAAATATGCATCGATTCAGGCTGCGGCTGTCACGGAATGAAGGAAGGATGCAGATGCAAGTTAAATCTCTTTAATAGAGCTTCACACCGAAGGTAGTCAGATTCAACATACACAAAGAACATATAACAGTCAGCAGGAGAGTGGTAACACAGGGACGTCGATGGGCGGTGAAGATCCGTGATGAGTGATGACCGAAGAGCAGTGTCCGTGAAGTAATCCGTGCGTGAAGTCCAGAGAGAGATCCAACGAGAACACGAAAACCGAACCGAAAGAATGTCTCTAGCAGGAACCCAACTTCTCTCCTCCGGACCGTAACCTTCCCAGTCCACCAAGTACTGGAATCCGCGTCCCCTCCGCCTCGAGTCCAGAATGCGATTAACCGAATAGGTTGGTTCCCCGTCTACGAGCCGCGGCGGTGGGGGAACCGGAGTAGGCGGATTAAGATGTGAGTGAAAAACAGGCTTAATTTTGGAAACATGGAAGGCGGGATGAATCCTCCTGTACGCCGGAGGCAATTTGAGTCGGACTGCCACTGGGCTAATAATTTTAGTGACAGGAAACGGGCCAATGAATTTGGGAGCTAACTTATTGGCAACGGAACGGAGCGGAATGTTCTTGGTAGAAAGCCACACTTTTTGACCCACGACGTATATGGGAGGCTTTGACCGGTGGCGATCAGTCTTAGCCTTGGTGCGCGCCCTCACTTGCAACAGAGTCTCGCGGGCTCTGTTCCAAGTGCGGTGGCACCTCTGGACAAAGGCGTGAGCAGAGGGGACCGCGACTTCGGATTCCAGACTGGGAAACACAGGTGGCTGGTAACCTAAACTGCATTCGAACGGAGAGAGGCCCGTAGAAGACACTGGTAACGAATTGTGTGCGTACTCAATCATAGAGAGTTGTTGGCTCCAGGAGGAAGGATTCTTGGACGCCAAACATCGCAACATACGCTCTAAATCTTGGTTGGCTCTCTCGGTCTGTCCATTGGTCTGGGGATGGAACCCAGAGGAAAGACTAGCCGTCGCGCCCAGCAGTCTACAAAACTCCTGCCAAAATTTGGACACAAACTGGGGACCCCTGTCGGACACCACATCTACCGGGAGGCCATGTAACCGAAAGATGTGGTCTACGACAGTAACCGCTGTCTCCTTGGCAGAGGGCAATTTGGTCAAGGGAATGAAATGAGTCGCCTTCGAGAACCGGTCCACTACGGTCAAAACGACCGTGTACCCCTGGGAGGGTGGGAGGGCGGTGACAAAATCTAGAGCAATGTGGGACCAGGGTCTCAAAGGGACAGACAGCGGTTGGAGTAACCCATCTGGAGGGCGGTTGGACGTCTTACCAGTGGCACAAACCGAGCAAGCCAAAACAAAACTGCGGATGTCCCGAGCCATAGCAGGCCACCAGAATCGTTGCTTAACCAAAAATCTGGTTCGATTAACCCCTGGATGACAAGCCACGTTGGAACAATGCCCCCACTTGATGACGCAGGACCTTAACTCCTCCGGCACAAACAAACGGTTCGGTGGGCACCCGGGCGGAGGCATTACCCCTTCTAAGGCCGCCAGGACCTTCGATTCGATCTCCCATGTAAGAGTGGAGACTACTAATGTCTCAGGAAGAATACACTCGGGAGTAGACGGGCGCTCGGATGGATCAAAAATACGAGATAAAGAATCGGGCTTGATGTTTTTGGAGCCCGGGCGGTACGATAGAGCAAAGTCAAAACGTCTGAAAAAAAGTGCCCACCGAGCCTGCCTGGAGTTGAGTCTTTTAGCCGATCGAATATATTCTAGGTTCTTGTGATCAGTCCAAACGATGAAGGGTACCCCCGACCCCTCCAACCAATGACGCCACTCTTCCAACGCTAATTTGACTGCCAACAACTCTCTGTTACCAATGTCATAATTGCGTTCAGCGGGAGACAAACGATGAGAAAAATACGCGCAGGGATGCATCTTATCGTCCGAGGGCGCCCGCTGGGAAAGAACTGCTCCTACCCCCACCTCTGACGCATCGACCTCTACCACGAACTGACGCGAAGGATCAGGGGCGATAAGAATGGGAGCCGAAACGAAGCGGCTCTTCAGTTTGGCAAATGCAACCTGAGCTGCATCTGACCACCTGAAGGTCGTTCGTGGTGAGGTCAAGGCGGTCAGAGGCGCGGCTAGCTGGCTGAAATTGCGAATAAAACGCCGGTAAAAATTGGCAAACCCCAGAAACCGCTGTAGGGCCTTACGGGAATCTGGACTTGGCCAATCCACCACAGCCTTAACCTTGTCAGGATCCATGCGAATTCCCTTGGACGAGACGATGTACCCTAGAAAGGAAACAGACTGTGCATGAAATTCGCATTTCTCCGCCTTGACAAAAAGCCCATTCTCTAGCAGACGCTGGAGCACTCGTCTGACGTGTTGAACATGTTCCTGGAGAGACGACGAAAATATCAATATGTCATCCAGGTAGACATAAATGAATTGATCAACCATGTCTCTCAACACGTCATTGACGAGTGCCTGGAAGACCGCGGGCGAGTTGGAAAGCCCGAAGGGCATAACCAAGTATTCAAAGTGCCCTCTAGGGGTGTTAAAAGCGGTCTTCCATTCATCCCCCTTCCTAATGCGGACCAAATGATAAGCGTTCCTCAAGTCCAATTTAGTGAAAACGGACGCTCCCTGCAACCTCTCAAAGGCTGAAGACATCAACGGCAAAGGGTAAGTATTCTTTACCGTGATGTTGTTCAACCCTCGGTAATCAATACAAGGTCGCAGAGATCCGTCCTTCTTCCCCACAAAAAAGAACCCCGCCCCCGCTGGAGAAGAGGAAGGGCGGATGAACTTGGCTGCCAGAGAATCAGAAATGTATTTCTCCATGGCCTCCCTCTCGGAAACAGACAGAGAGTATAATTTGCCCTTAGGCGGAGACTTACCCGGAACTAAGTCTATGGCACAGTCATAGGGACGATGCGGAGGGAGAGAAGCAGCACGGGACTTACTGAACACTTCCTTCAGGTCCAGATACTCCGCGGGCACGTTAGACAAATCCGCAGCCTTCTCCTGTAACACAGAGACAGACACAGTGGGACAAGCAGACTTAAGACAAGACCTGTGACACAAAGTGCTCCACTCGGTGATGGTGTTGAGTAGCCAGTCGATCCGAGGATTGTGCTTGATGAGCCAGGGGTGTCCGAGAACTACGGGTGCTTGCGGTGAGTCCAAAAGCATGAACTGAATCCTCTCGTTGTGGTTACCGGAGGTGATGAGGGTGACGTAATCCGTGGTCTGAGAGATGTTAGGAAGACGTTGACCGTTGAGTGCGTTGACTGTAACCAGGTGAGTGAGTGAAGAGATGGGTAGTCCGTGCTGTAGTGCGTAGCTGGTGTCCATAAAGTTCCCCTCAGCCCCGGAGTCAACGAGTGCATTGCAGGTGATGTTGTGAGACGCCCATCTCAGTCTTACCGGGAGAAGAGGTGATGGTGAGGACTTCTCAGCGGAGATCCCGCCCGATAGTAGCCTCGAGTTTACTATCGGGCTTGGTCTTTTACTGGACAAGACCTGAGAAGATGTCCCGATGCTCCACAGTAAAGGCATAAGCCCAGGGATCTCCGCCTTTCTCTCTCCTCCCGGGAAAGCCGAGCTCTCCCAACCTGCATGGGCTCAGGATCTGTGGCGGGACCGACCGTATTAGCAGCGCTGGCCGTCCGGCCCTCCGCTCCCTGTAGTCTGGTGCTGGGGACCTCCAAAAACTCCAGTTTCTGGAGGCGGGAATCCACCCGTAAAGCGAGATCAACCAGCCCGTTGAAAGTCTGAGGAAGGTCCAGGGTGTAAATTTCGCGGTGAATACGGCCGGCCAGCCCATGCAGGAACACATCCCACTGCGCCTCCTCGTTCCAACGGCACTCCGCCGCGAGGGTGCGGAACTGGATGGCATAATCCGCGACCGTGCGGCTGCCCTGCTTGAGTTCGGTAAGCTGGCGAGCGGCCTCCTTTCCTGCAACCGCACGGTCGAACACCCTCTTCATCTCGGCGGAGAGTGCCTGGAACGAGGAACAGCATGGGTCTTTATTCTCCCACACCGCCGTTCCCCATAAAGCCGCCTTCCCAGTCAACAATGTAAGGACGAACGCCACCTTGGATTCCTCACGCTCGAATGTACGAGGCTGCAGAGAAAAATGCAGGGAACACTTATTCAGAAAAGCTCTGCAAAACTCTGGCTCACCGGCGTAACTCTGGGGCACAGGCAGGCGGGGCTCCGGTAGATCGCGTCGCTCCAGCGACGCGGGGGGAACAGGCGGTGTGGGTGGCGCAGTGGGAGCGCGAAGTTGTTGAAGCTCCCGGGAGAGCTCGGACACCTGTGTTACCAGCGCTTGGACAGCGCGTCTGGTGGAAGTGATGCTCTCCTGCTGCTGGTCCATGCGGGAGATGCTGTGGTTGATGAACTCCGTTAAAGCTGCTGAACTCGCTGCATCCATGTGGGTCAGATCGTTCTGTCACGGAATGAAGGAAGGATGCAGATGCAAGTTAAATCTCTTTAATAGAGCTTCACACCGAAGGTAGTCAGATTCAACATACACAAAGAACATATAACAGTCAGCAGGAGAGTGGTAACACAGGGACGTCGATGGGCGGTGAAGATCCGTGATGAGTGATGACCGAAGAGCAGTGTCCGTGAAGTAATCCGTGCGTGAAGTCCAGAGAGAGATCCAACGAGAATACGAAAACCAGGAAGCAATGAATCAAGGTCCAGTCCAGGGAAACACACAACAAGCAACACAGGAAACAACACGCGGACACCGTACAACGATCTGACAAACAAGAGACGAAAGACAAGGCGTTATATAGGCAGATGGTAATTGCTCCCAGCTGCCGCTGATCAACAATCAGCGGCGACGGCCACACAAAACAATCAGGTGACACACCCACACCATCACACAGACACCAGAATGAGACAGCGGATTCATGAACCGTGACAGCGGCCCCTTTAAATCCTTGCGCTCCCCGCCCCCGAGCTCGTGACTATAAAACAGTGCATAAACAAAGTTCACACAGCTAATATAACCCTCAAATGGATCTTTACAAAATGTTCATCATGCATGCGTCGGATCATGTGAGTATAGTATTTATTTGGATGTTTACATTTGATACTGATTGAGTTTGATAGTGCTCCATGGCTAAAGCTAACATTACACACTGTTGGAGAGATTTATAAAGAATGAAGATGTGTTTGTACATTATACAGACTGCAAGTGTTTAAAAATGAAAATAGCTACGGCTCTGTGAATATAGTAATAAACGATAGTAACTTTAACCACATTTAATAGTACATTAGCAACATGCTAACGAAACATTTAGAAAGACAGTTTACAAATATCACTAAACATATCATGTTATCATGGATCATGTCAGTTATTATTGCTCCATCTGCCATTTTTCGCTGTTGTCCTTGCTTGCTTACCTAGTCTGATGATTCAGCTGTGCACATCCAGACGTTAATACTGCCTGCCTTGTGTAATGCCTTGAACATGAGCTGGCATATGCAAATATTGGGGGCGTACATATTAATGATCCCGACTGTTACGTAACAGTCGGTGTTATGTTGAGATTCGCCTGTTCTTTGGATGTCTTTTAAACAAATGAGATTTATATAAGAAGGAGGAAACAATGGTGTTTGAGACTCACTGTATGTCATTTCCATGTACTGAACTCTTGTTATTCAACTATGCCAAGGTAAATTCAATTTTCAATTCTAGGGCACCTTTAAAGATGGTGTATTGCCACAGAAAGTGTTTCTTGGGAGTATGGCTTGTCATGTGAGGGAGTACATTAATACCACTGTTGTGCTGCTATAATTGTCAGAGGTTTGGACATGTTGCTGGGTCTTGTCAGGGTAAAAGAAGGTATGCAAAGTGTGGTGGAGATCATATAATACAAAATTGCAAGGCAGAGGCTCCTAATTGATCTAACTGTGATGGGGATCATGCAACAGCTTTTCACGGCTGTGAGCGCTTTGTTCAAGCTAGGCGGGTGCAGGTTGTGAAGGATCAGAACAAGGTGTCCTATAGGCAGATCAAAGAGTGGCTAGAGAATGCGGAAATGGAAGTTCTGGGGATAGAGCGGTGCTAGGATGCCAGATCACTGTGCCAAATTTGCCGTCAGTATTTCCATCTGTTCCATCATGTTGACTTTTTAATAAGGAGTCATTTCTGTCTTTTGTTTCTGATGTGTTGGTGGGAGCTTAGAAAGCAGCTAACCGGTCAGATATTATCAGGTAAGTGGTTGGGGGCAGCTGAAAGGTCCCTCAATATAAAGCAGTTGCCAGAAGTTACATCGATACATGACAGAGAGTCATTGTATTGAGAGGTCACAGTTGTTGAGAGCTAGCAGTATGGAGGATGTTACTGAGGTGGATGATGTGGACCCTCATTAACATCTTAATGTGGTATATTCTTCAATGCAATAGCCAGAGTCTGATTGGAAATGGACAGGAATGGGATGTTATAGATTCATATACACTGGGTAGTGATCAATATCCAATTTTATGCAGGTTAGGTTGGGATTTGTGAAGAGAAGTGGAAAAGAAAGTCCATAGATATAACTTTTATCCCAAATGGGATAGATTCCAGGAGAAAGAGAGGTTAATAGATCATTGGAATACTTCCATTATTAGTCTCATGATACATGAAGCCGCTTGCTGTACCATTCCTGTGAAGCAGGAACCTAGGTCCCGTATGTTGGTTCCTTGGTGGAATAAAGAATGTGATGAAGCTGTAAGGAGTAGGAATGAAACATATAGAAGATTAAGAAAGTATCCAATGTTGGTTAATGCAGTGGAGTACAAGTGTCTAAAGGCAGTAGCAAGAAGATTTATAAAGGATACAAAGATAAATAGTTGGAGGAAGTTTTGTGGTAAGCTAGGCCCTGAGACTCAAGTAAGGCATTTGTGGAATTGTGGATCAGAGTGGAACTGAGAGAAAGAACATGGACTTAATGACAAGCATAAACTGATCTCCAAGGCAGTTCTTCAGTTCTTGCATGATACAGGATTGTCTACAAGAATTGAATTCAAACTTTGACCGGTGGAAGGCAGTAATACGCTTAGCAGTATCTACACTGCTGGAATTCTACAAGAAGAAAAAGAAATGATTGGTGAACTGATCTACAAGCCCTATTAAAGCAGAAGCTAAAGTACACATTACAAAAATATAGTGAGTATCAGTATGGCAGGTATATTGGGATGACAATGAAATGGGTAGACATGTACAAAAATATGTTGGTACTGGGAGGAGAGAGAGCAGAGATCAAAGTGAAGGAAATATCCTATAACTTGGCTGAGAATAGGTCATACTGGACTTAAAAGTACATTATATAAAATTGGAAAACACACAGCTGGGGAATGCATACACTGTAGCCAACAAGAAACAGTTGATCATGTACTAATTAATTGTAGGAAATACAACAATGAGAGACGTCATCTTATTCAGTCACTTTTACAAGAAGGTAAAACACCATGACTTCTTTATACAGTCTATTAGGGAAAACAGCTAAAAGATCTATTGTGATATTAATACATTTATAAAAGAAAGTAAAACAATACTGTCTTTTTTATTGTTTTCTTTGGTTTTTGGTTTGTTTATTTGTTTTTTTTTTCTAGTTTTATTTATTTTTTTGCTTGGTTTTTATGTTTTATTTTCATCCCATATTTAAGCAAATACCCTGATCCTTACTTCAGTCCAGTCTGTGGCAATATTGCACCAATATGTTAGGTTGAACAGAAACACCAAAGAAAAAGAAGCAGCAGCAGCACTCAAACCTTAACTGCAGTGCACATTACAGGTGCTGGTCATATAATTAGAATATCATCAAAAAGTTGATTTATTTCACTAATTCCATTCAAAAAGTGAAACTTGTATATTATATTCATTCATTACACACAGACTGATATATTTCAAATGTTTATTTCTTTTAATTTTGATGATTATAATTGACAACTAAGGAAAATCCCAAATTCAGTATCTCAGAAAATTAGAATATTGTGAAAAGGTTCAATATTGAAGGCACCTGGTGCCACACTCTAATCAGCTAATTAACTCAAAACACCTGCAAAGGCCTTTAAATGGACTCTCAGTCTAGTTCTGTAGGCTACACAATCATGGGGAAGACTGCTGACTTGACAGTTGTCCAAAAGACGACCATTGACACCTTGCACAAGGAGGGCAAGACACAAAAGGTCATTGCAAAAGAGGCTGGCTGTTCACAGAGCTCTGTGTCCAAGCACATTAATAGAGAGGCGAAGGGAAGGAAAAGATGTGGTAGAAAAAAAGTGTACAAGCAATAGTGATAACTGCACCCTGGAGAGGATTGTGAAACAAAACCCATTCAAAAATGTGGGGAAGATTCACAAAGAGTGGACTGCACCTGGAGTCAGTGCTTCAAGAACCACTACGCACAGACGTATGCAAGACATGGGTTTCAGCTAGGGCTGGGCGATATATCGCATGCGATTGTCACGCGCATTTCGTCAGTAAAGCCGGTTCCCTGATTGCAGCTAAATCACCATCACCTGCTTTCAAATGGAGTGGCATTTAATAGACAGAACCATAGATCACCTACAAGCGACGCAATATCGCGTTCATTATCGCAGATGAATCGCCTTCGATAATGAATGTGATATTGCGTCGCTTGTCAGTGAACTACGGCTCTGTCTATTAAATGCCACTCCATTTGAAAGCAGGTGATGGTGATTTAGCGGCAATCAGGGAACCGGCTTTACTGACGAAATGCGCGTGACAATCGCATGCGATATATCGCCCAGCCCTAGTTTCAGCTGTCGCATTCCTTGTGTCAAGCCACTCTTGAAAAACAGACAGCATCAGAAGCGTCTCGCCTGGGCTAAAGACAAAAAGGACTGGACTGCTGCTGACTGGTCCAAAGTTATGTTCTCTGATGAAAGTGAATTTTGCATTTCCTTTGGAAATCAGGGTCCCAGAGTCTGAAGGAAGAGAGGGGAGGCACACAATCCATGTTGCTTGAGGTCCAGTGTAAAGTTTCCACAGTCAGTGATGGTTTGGGGTGCCATGTCATCTGCTGGTGTTGGTCCACTGTGTTTTCTGAGGTCCCAGGTCAACGCAGCCGTATACCAGGAAGTGGAGCTTTATACCAACTTTATGAAGATGCAGATTTCATTTTCCAACAGGACTTGACACCTGCACACAGTGCCAAAGCTACCAGTACCTGGTTTAAGGACCATGGTATCCCTGTTTAGCCTGGATGCCAGCCGAACTTAGCCCCGCCCACAACGTTTTTAGGTCGGGAAGTTCGGTCTGGACTCTATCCGTAGAGGAGTAATTATGCCCGAACAGAAACTGTTCGGACCAATCACATTGTCAGGGCGATGATTGACAGATTATCACCAGAAACGTAATCAGCCACGTCATCAAAGAGTGCTTGGGTTGAATTATGGTGCGTTCAAGTCATGTCGGAAAGATCGTATTTACGAGCAGAACCGACATGAACACCACCACAATGTTGTAAATACCAGTGGGAAGCTCGTAATTTTCTTTAAGCTCCAATCTGTACGAGTTGGGGGCGTGTCAGTCAGAAACATAGCGAAATACCACAATACCTACAGGTATTTAGCAGTGACATTGTCAGGCTTTTCTATTTACGAAGTAAGTTGATTCCCAGCAAAAAATATGATAGCATCATAATATAAAAATGTAATATGTAACAATAAAGTTTACAATGGCTTCATAAATAAAAAATAAATAAAAAAGCAACATACAACTAATGCACATTCTTTGCTCTACATTTTCTTGAAGCAGAAGTGTTATTTTGTATAATTAATTTAGAGAAGGCACACCGCCATTATACTCCGAGGAAAGTGACTTGAACGCACCTACCGTCGTACACACGACTTCCCACCTCGTAAATACGAACTTCCCAAGAGGACTTGAACGCACCATTAGTTTACAACAATGATGGCTGTTGTTGAAGAACTGAGATGTGTAGATTCCGCTATCGCGTCCGTTATAGAAGATATCGACAGCGCATTAATTTTAAAAGAGGAACAGAGGACCGCGATCAAGGCATTTGTCGATGGGAAAGATGTCTTTGCCGTCCTTCCTATGGGATTCGGCAAAAGTTTGATTTATCAGCTGGCCCCGATGGTCGCTAAGAAGATGGGGCGCATTGAAAACCCTGTGGTCATTGTGGTTTCTCCTTTGGTCGCACTCATGGAGAACCAAGTGAAAGAAGCAACCGAAATGGGCATCACGGCGATGCAACTCGGCGTGCACGACGAGGTAGTATAACCAGCGTGTTGGCAAGTACTCCGTGTATACTTAAATTCTTTTTATAACACCGGCAAAGATTGTTTACGCTCATCTTCTACTAGTTCCAGCATGTGTGCAGTGCAGTTGAGTTCTGTTGACAACTATGCGTCGCTCAACATACGTCACTTACTCTGTAGCTCTGATTGGTTGTAGGTCTATCCAATAGGTTGTTTGCAATCACGTGGTTCTGGTGACGCGCGAAATTCCGGTGGAGGGCAAGCAGTGAAAATTAGAATGGAAGAGATGGGGAAAAGTCCTTTCCTTGCTAGTTTAGAAAGGTATAAACAGAAAATCACAACATATGTTGGACGCGATCCTTATGCTATGAAGATGAGTGACTTTTCCGCTGAATTAAAAGACTTTCCTGCCATCGAGGAGACAGATATAGAGGATGTGAAGCTGCCATCACGCCGTGTTCAGTTCTAGTCTGTGTTTGTTTATATCGCGCTGCCTTTCTACTAGTGAAGTTAGAGCAGTATTTTGATTTTCTGTCGTGATTCTGAAAAATGTCGCCATTGTAGGTCATTTATGCTGAATCGGGAATTGTAATAGGAACTCACGATATCGTTCGTGGAAAAAAAGGACGGTAACTTAATACATTTTCGCCTTGGTTGAGAAGGTGAGGGAAGACGACTAGCAAATGTAATAATGTCACTAAATAAATCCACTGCCTTTCACTCAAAATAATCACATACTTTGCTGAGTTTTGTATTTGGTTTTTGTGTAATAATTAACATTATGTTTTAGAGTATGATCACTCGGCTTGTGAATGATTATAACTTGCACACAGCCACTTCAAAACTGTTCACGAGCTTCTATGGGTTTGATTTTGGTTGTCATTGGTTGAAATAAATACAAAAATACAGCGTGTCTGTGTCCTAAACGTGACCCTCCGATTCTCCTCCGTGGTCATATGGGAAAGTGAATATTTACAAAAACAACATTTAAAATAGTTACATTTACACGCTTCCAACAAATAAATGGATCGACTTTTGTCAGCTTGTTGAACACATTTATTTTATTTGGACATCTTCTACCATACGATGGCTGAAGCAGCAGCGCGTGACACTGTTCTCATGGTAACCAGATCAACATTGTGAACAGAGTAGGCTTGTTCGACTTGATGCAGGGGCACACAGACCGATCGGCGGCTGACTTGAAGCAGTGCATGCCGGTTAGAAATTTTGTCCGACTTGAGACAGCGCCGACGCCATGTGACTGTGACGTATAGCTTCAAAGTACCGCGAGAGCGATTCGTGATCAGCCGCCTGTGGCAGACAGCAGGCTTGTTCGAGATGCATCGGCGCTGCGCAGACCGATCGGCGTGTGACATCAAAGTACCGCGAGAACGATTCAAAAGCATAAGGAGTCGTCTGGTCTCCAATCACTCTCGCGGTACTTTGATGTCATTCGCCGATCGGTCTGCGCAGCGCCGATGCATCTCGAACAAGCCTAGCGCAGTTTCTCAAGAGGAGCTGCACGAGCGCTGATGACGACACAGCTGTTTCATGATTGGCCGGATTCACCGCATGACAACGATCACGTGTGTTTCGTGTTTATTGTCATGCCTTCAGCTCCACTAATGCTCAAAAATCTGTGTTTTTATAACAGTTAAAGCTCTTTTCATGTAGTCGCGATGTTGTATTGTGTCATGTTTATCAAAATAAAACGGATAAAAAACAAAGACCCCACTACATTATTTAAATAACATACGCTTATGTTGAACTTTATTCTTGTAAAAACAGACGCTGTAAGCAGTACATTATGTTTTGAATGAAAAGGTCTCTGAAACATCAGTGTATTAGTCAAATACTGCATTTATTTCACTTCAGCTGTGATAAAGTATGCAAACAGATGCAAACGCAGCGTGAGCGTCACTACGAGAAGCAGAAAGTGTCCGACTTCACGTCTCCGTTTTCAGCTCCTCCCCGCCTGCACGCGGCTAATCTCGCCGATCGGTTGCATCCAGCCGCAGCCGATGTCAAACACACCAGGCTTGTTCGAGATGCATCGGCGCTGCGCAGACCGATCGGCGAATGACATCAAAGTACCGCGAGAGCGATTCAAAAGCATAAGGAGTCGTCTGGTCTCCATTCGCTCTCGCGGTACTTTGATGATCATTCGCCGATCGGTCTGCGCAGCGCCGATGCATCTCGAACAAGCCTACCTACAGCGTGTCCGACTTCACGTCTCCGTTTTCAGCTCCTCCCCGCCTGCACGCGGCTAATCTCGCCGATGTCGAACACACCTAACCTATTCACATAGACGGAAAACGCCACGCCCATTTTTAATTCTCCGCTCTTCCGCATTTTGTCATCCGACTTCCGCTAAACTGACTCGGCACATCCGGTAGCTAGATCAGTAATTAAAAGATTGTTTATAGCGAGCTATAACTTTAGAGAAATGACAAATAACGTTAATGCAGTAAATGTTTCAAATTGGGAGCACGGAGAAAACTATATATGACGATCAGATAGTCTCATATCGTCACTGTTAACGGCCGTAACTGGTAGACGATAGGTGTGTTCGACATCGGCTGCGGCTGGATGTAACCGATCGGCGAGATTAGCCGCGTGCAGGCGGGGAGGAGCTGAAAACGGAGACGTGAAGTCGGACACGCTGTGGTTCCCGTAGTTTGCTGCATTTACGTCAGTCATGGCTGATTGTGTGGCGTTTGCTGTAAACTTATGCTTAATACTGTAAAAGTTTGTATGAAAGTCCAAAATAAACCTATACACAAAACCTTTATAAACAAATGAATCAAATAATAATAATGTAAAAAAGAAAGAAAGATGAAAACGACATGAAATATGAATTGTAGGCTACTGTTTTGAAAGTGCGTGTATGAGCATGAGTGGAACTGAAGAGGCTTACACTTACAGCATCTGTTTTTACAAGAATAAAGTTCAATATAAGCATATATTATTTAAATACCAATGTTGTGGGGTCTACGTTTCTTATCAGTTTTATTTTGATAAACATGACACAATAACATCGTGACTTCATGAAAAGAGCTTTAACTGTTATAAAAGTAGATTTGTAAGCATTCGTGGAACTGAAGGCGTGAAAATAAACACGAAACACACGTGATCACAGCTTGTGCAGCTCCTCTTGAGAAACTGCGCTGGCTGCCTCAGGCGGCTGATCTCGAATCGCTCTCGTGGTACTTTGAAGCCATACGTCACAGTCACATGGTGTCGGCGCTGTCTCAAGTCGGACAAAATTTCTTACCGGCATGCACTGCTTCAAGTCAGCCGCCGATCGGTCTGTGCGGCGCTGCATGAGCTCGAACACACCTGATATGAAGAAGTGGCCAGAGTAAACCATGGGACTGTCAGGAGTTGATGGAGCAGCATGTAGAGGGTGTAGGTGAAGACGACTGGAATTATTTTAAATCAGTTTTGTTAAAGATAACTTTGTGATTTGTATTTTAGAAAATGTGTAATTTAATAAGTTGTGATAAAATCAGTCGTAAGAGTGTTTGTTGTTATCAGGAAGCTAGACACCTTTTACTGACCTTCATGTAGAGATAATGTTTCACCATTTAATTTTCATATGCAATAAACCAAGATAGAATTAATTTGCAAACTTGACATGACTTATTCTATTTAAGGGGAGACACTACAGGCAAAAACAATGTTTTTTCAGGCACCTGTCAATTTTGAGATTTTGCACTTTTTGGCTTTTTTCTTCTGCTCTGAGTCAGAAATCTCCACTTCAGCAGAATTTATATACACCAAACTTTACAGTTTTATTCCTATCTATATTCTGAAGGTTTTTACTGAGGGATTTGTTGATATATTATATTTTATTCCTAAAAAAATGGTGAAAATAATTTTTTTTCTGGCTGTTGATAGTATTTTCTGATTTATGGAGTGATAAAAAGAGATATCCAAAATGTCCTCTGTAAAAGCCTTTGAATTTAATATGTCCAAAAAATTAAACAAGAATTTTGAACTTGACATCATCCAATATTCAGATTTTTGTTCTAGAAATGTATGCAAATTAGCGCATATTTAATTAGATAACAGCTCATTTGCATATTTAAACATAACATTTTAGAAAACTTGTAATACAAAAAATGTTTGCAATTTTTAATGTAATCAATCAGCTGGGGTAGTATGGTGATATCTATAAGTTAATTTTTTTACCCTATTCACCTGGGGTGTCTCGCCTTAAATCAGAATACTTCATCCCTTTAAATTGTAAGAGCTCACATTATATGGTTTTATTAAAAAGATACTGACAGCTAACATCTGGCCACATTGTAAAGATAAAAAAAAACCATCACATATGATCATATTGTAAAGGTTCATAAAAATATCTACATACACTATTTACACTGATTAGTTAAAGCAAAACCACAGCACAGACAAACATACCTAAAATCAACATTTATTCATCCTCTACATCAGAAATTATGTTGCTCAGAAGGGTAAAATGGGCAAATTCTCTAAATGATCAATTTTAGGGGTGAGGTTAATTTGAACTGTTGTAAGAAAGGATTTTGAAAATTTTTTAGTCATATGACCCATGTACATTAGCGATGCGCCTGGTGTTGGTGGTGTCTTCTTCAGAGAGTTGCGTGCATCTCTTGGTGAAAGCTGGAATGACAAGTTTCACCTTCCTTTGATATTCAACAGTGTTTTGATCTGTCTGCATTGACAACATTGTATGCGAACTGAACTTAGCTGGATGATGACATCACTGTTTACTCCAGCGCTGATATAGATAAATTATCATCCTGATATGACCACCCTATACCACCCTAATGATCACCCTGCAATAAATTACGATGCAGCTCCATCAGAGTCATCAGGAGCTGATCCCAAGTGTGTAGCTGGAAACTGTTGGTGTATATATTGGTAAGGTGCTCGGCGACTGAATGAATGGTGGTTGTTTCTCAGCAGAGTTGTGTACAATGGCGCCAGCTCAACGCATTTCATTCTCATATCAGATGTAGGAGGCTTCAGATTGAGATGTGATTTTGAAGTGTAGTTGTGGTCAGAGACAGATGGATCCTCCCAGTGTGTTTCTGCATCACAGTTCAGGGTATGTGGATGTGATCATCCTCACAGTTGATCACTGACGCTCATCGATGCATCTGTGGAAATAATATAGCCATACACATTTTTTTACATTAGTAATTATTGATCATGAGAATTAATATAAGTTTGCACTCATACTTTAACAGTGTGAGAGAGAGATGCATTAAAAACGAGACAGTATATACACAATCTCTAACTCTAGTGTTAATAGTTAGGTCAATATCAATATGAGAGATGTAGCTAGCTGGCCTGCTATCACCTGCAATCTCTATAGATTACAGGAATAATGTAAGTAACTTAAGCTATTATTAAACTATAATGTACCACAATCCTATCTTAAATATGTACCATTGCACTATCTTACATTTGAAATATATAGGTGGCAATTGTAATAATGCAAGATTCGTTGTATTTTGTGAACTGCTCTTTACTGATCTTAACTGTATTCATAGAAGGGACTTCACAAATCTAACGTTAGGTTAACATGTACATGGCTAGCTAAGTTAGCTTACCTGAATCTGACAACCTGTTCAGCATCCGCCGTGACTTATTTACCGGAACATCGTTGCCGAGCCATTTCTCGGGGAAAGGGTGTTTGTCAGTCGGCCTCCCGTCCATGAAATGGTACGAACACACATAAGGGCGCTTGGGTGGTCACTTCAAGTTTAGCGCCTTCAGCCATTGCCTCAGGTGCTCCTCGTCTTAAGGTGGTGGGTGTAAATTGTAAAGTGCACCACAACACTCGGACCGCTTCACATTGTATTCGTAACATCGTTGATGCCGTTCTTCTTCTTCTTCTTCTTCTTGTTTTATGGCGGGTGACAGCCAACGTTATTGGTGTATTACCGCCACCTACTATACTGGTGTTGATGCCGTTTCAACTGTTCTCTCTTCTTAATCTAATTGTTATGACAGCCCCTAACTGAGCACAATACTCATCTACCGTTACATCTATAGGATTACCGCTAGCGACTACTAGTTTAGGTCCCTCAACCGGAAGTAAGATGACAAAACGAACGTAATGGCGCCACCCTTGTTGTCGCGGAAAATAAGGTGAATAATATATAATATATAACCTATAATAGAGTGCCCCAGGGATGACACATTTTTGTAGGCAAAACCCGGAAGCGAGTTAGCATTTTAGGACTTCCGGTTCCAACGCCATATATGGGTTTTTTGAATGGGTTTTTGCTAAATCGCCTGAAATAAGGTCTGTGGTAAACAAAGCCTCTAAATACTTTCACGTTTTGATCTATGACATAAAACACACCAGTTATAACCCACTTGTGATTTTTTAAACTTTTACTGCGTCTTCAAATCGGCGGTTGCTAACAAATTGCTAAAAGGGACTACTTCCTTTGGCGGGGACTTTAGACGTCATCATTAAAAACGGGACATTTGGACAGCATTTCTCATGAAAAAGTGGATAAGTATTCATACACAGCGCAGATCATAATCAGTGAGCATGTTTTTAAATAGAGTTGTTTTCTAAATAAAGTTTGAGGACGCTTGGTGGTGACGACGTTGATCCGCGACCATGGTGTGCTGTAGTCCGTTTATAGCCTACTATTAGCCTTTTATATCTGACGACTTTATTTAGGCTTCAAAATCTATAAATGTTGTGTTAACTTGTAAAGATTATCTTGATAGACAAAACGTGTAAGTGTCATAACCCTTTGTTAAACACAGAGCTTATTTTCTGTGATTTTCCAAAAGTCTATGGGAAAAATGAATAGGCTTTCAGTCGAGGTAACCCGCGCGCCGCTAACTTCCGGGTTGGCCTACAAAAACGCGTCATCCCTGGGGCACTCTATTGAGGTCTTTCCTGGATCGGTTGAAATACGCCCCCATAATCAAAGCCCAATGGAGCAGTATCAGACTCATATTCTGACTAGAATTGAGTATGACCACGTCAGGCTAATCCCTGTTCTTAATTGGCTAGCAAACTCGCCTGACCTTAACCCTATAGAAAATCTATGGGGTATTGTGAAGAGGAAGATGAGACACAACAATGCAGAAGAGCTGAAGGCCACTATCAGAGCAACCTGGGCTCTCATAACACCTGAGCAGTGCCACAGACTGATCGACTCCATGCCACGCCGCATTGCTGCAGTAATTCAGGCAAAAGGAGCCCCAACTAAGTATTGAGTGCTATACATGCTCATACTTTTCATGTACATACTTTTCAAAAATCCTTTCTTTGTATTGGTCTTAAGTAGGCTAATATTCTAATTTTCTGAGATACTGAATTTGGGATTTTCCTTAGTTGTCAGTTATAATCATCAAAATTAAAAGAAATAAACATTTGAAATATATCTGTGTGTAATGAATGAATATAATATACAAGTTTCACTTTTTGAATGGAATTGGTGAAATAAATCAACTTTTTGATGATATTCTAATTATATGACCAGCGCCTGTATAGGAAAAAGTGAGTCAGATTGCTGCAATTACTGTGGAATAACAGAAACAGTTGAACATTTTTTACATTGTGAGGCATATAATAGAGAAAGAAATCAGCTTATTGAAAAACTAAGAGATGTGGAAATCTATGCCTTTACAGTTAAGAATATATTTCAGAATGCACAGAAACAGTTAGGGGTTTATTTTCTGTTAGAATATTTGAGAGATACAGATTTGATTAGAAGAATTTAGTTGTTTATTTTTTTATTTTTATATACAATACTTTTGTTCATCGAGGCCTCACGCAACAAATTGGATGCCAGCTGCCGTAAAAACCCAAAGAAGAGGAAGATCGAGGCCTCACACTCACTCCATCCCAGTAGGTGGCGGAAATGCACATTAAGCTGGTTTGCCAACCGCCATTAAATACAAAAGAAGAAGAAGAATCATCAGCGTGGAGCGCGTGGGTGGCAGGTCTGTAGAGTGGACGCGTACAACTGGACAAAGCGATAAATCATCGAAGCGTTTAGTTGTGGCAGTAGTGGTAAGGGATAATATAAAAGGGAATATATAAGGATGAAATTAATGTTTGAACTTTTTCAACAAAAGCTTGTTTCTGTTTTGAAGCGTTTTCCTACAGGAGAGGAAATGAGATAAGTGTAATCGCGGTGTGATTTGGTAAATATTCGAAAATTGTTAAACTGATTAAAATTGTTTTTGTTTTCAAATAACGAGAGTAGAATAAAATAGGAAAATGAACCAGGATAGTATGCACATGGGATGGTTCTTTTTTTTCCACCGGTATGCAGCCATGTGCGTCACCACCAGAGAATGCGCATTTGATTTGATGCAATGGCGATGTGAATTAGGACTACAATTTCGATACATCGTCAACACCGGAAGACACATCTTGAAATAAACCTATACATGTGGAAAAAGTAGTGTAAATGGAATAACGGACAACCAACCGTTTAAGTACTGAACATAAAAGGTCTGTCGTAAATTAGTAGCCTACTGTACTGTGCTGTGTTGTGTCTAGCTCTAGATGGCAGAAGAGAATGGCTTGTATTGCGCTCAACACTGACAGTGGGTACTTCTATACAGACAGAGAGAGAGAGAAAGCTGATTATTACAAAAAATCGGCTTATTGAATTTACCCATTGTCACGGTTCACATGCAAGTCAGAAAGCCAAGTAAACTGCGTTTACGAGATTTTATTAATAAATTCATTTATTTCCCGGTAAAGACGTCAATCTCGGACACTTTGTTACAAGAATCTCTCGTTTTCTCCCCAAATCCTCATACCTCTCTCCATGTTTGTTTTCACACGGATGTAATTGTCTCCCCTGTTCAATTTACTTTGTAAAGCAGGTAAATACAATATTTATTGTCTGTCGAAATTATGGAACTTATCACTCAGTGTTCCAGTTAAGGAACATTTTGATTAAGGCAATGTATGTTACATAATACAGACAAATATTGGTAACACGTGCGGAAGCTAGATATTTTACTTCATAATTTGTTGAATATGGACATTTTTTATTTTTTTACACAAACACATCGCTTCAGTTCAGAAGGCTTTTATTAACCCCTGGCTGTGTGGAGCACACATTTATGACGGATGTGGATGGAAGCACTTTCTTCAGCTTCATACTCATTTATTAATATTTCTGTGATCATACACCTAAGATGGCTTGCGGGTGAGTAAAGCTTGGGCTAATTTTCCTTTTAACGTTAACTAATCCTTTAAGGTTCATTTGTTAACATGAACTAATGAACTACACTTCTACAGCATGTATTAATGTTAAAATAACATTTACTAATTATTAAAATCGAGTTGTATTAACATTAGATAATGCACTGTGAAGTAACATGAACAAACTATGAACTGCTGTATTTTTATTAGCTAATGATAAAAAGATTAACAAATACAGTAACAAATGTATTACTCATTGTTTGTTCATGTTAGTTAATACATTATCTAATGTTAACAAATGAACCTTATTGTAAAGTGTTACCCAAATATTACTACAGTGATATTTAACTCATCCGTAATATTGCTGTGGAAATAATCAATCTTTTGTGGTTATTCATTGTCTATTGAAGTAATTTGTTTATGCTTGTACACTTTTAAATGTCTTTTTAATGTTTGCTGGTTGAAGGATGAGTAATATAATGCCATCTTATTGTACCCATTTTTGAAAATTGGAAAAATAAAAATTATTATTGCGTTCATAGATGTTTTGCTGAATGTTTACAGTTTAACGTAACTTACACCCATAATCAACACACAATAGGGCGTAGGAAAATGGTGGATAAATGTTAAAAATGTAAATTTCTCTTACTGCTGTGAAAAAACCATCACATAGAATATGAATAATATGAATGTCTTTGTGAGTCGGCTGTCCACAACAGGCCTAAACCTGCCATGGTACCAGCACAAAAACGCATTCGGCAAAATATCATCTAATTATTAACAACAAACTTTGAAACATTTGAAACTACTTTGAAAATATTGAGATATAATTTGTCAATATTGCACACTCCTAATGTACAGCATTCATTTTTATTTCAGGTTTTAAACCTTAAATTTGACTTTAGTAAAATGTGCAGTAACCCTGCCCAACAGAAGCTTTTGCTTTTTTTGAAATGGGAGATTGTGCACGCACAAAGCTTTCATTATCTGCCTGTCAGCTCCATCTCATGTGTCTGTTCCTTGATAAACACTTTTTTTTTCTAGTGGAAAGTACCGTGCACATGAAAATACACGTGACTTAGTGAACAAAATAGCCACAGGCTGTGACTTGCAGTCAACACATTTATGAATTTCTTAACAAACAGGTTATATCGGAGTCAAGTAATCTTAAAACATAACTGAAACACATTCTGCTCACACCCTGCTTGAGGAACTGTTTTTTGTTAACACAATTTTGGGAAGTTGTTGGCTTCTGCGTTCTCATACTTCTCCTTTATTGAACACTGCATGTAAACATTCACAGTAAAGTCACTGATCAGTAAAGAAAATATAATGTATTGGTTAACTGCTTGTTATTGTTTGTCTTAGTATTTTCTTAGTAAACTTTAAAACCAATTTGTGCAGAAATCCATCGTAAATTTAAAGGGGTGGTTCAATGTTTTTTTTTCTAGGCTTGATTGTGTTTTTGGGCACAGATTAACATGTTTTAAACTAAAAGTATATATTTTTTTTTTTTGAAAATGCTGTATTTTTCATATATTTTACCTTTATTCTACACCTGTCATATGAACGGCTCGTTTGACTTCCTGCTTCTATGAAGCCACTCCCTCCGAAATACGCAATGTACTCAGATTGGTTAGCAGGTTGGTAGCTGGCCCAATGTATCGTGATTCACTGAAGCGTCCGGAAATGCCACGCCCCTTACCATTCATAGTTAGTGCTTCAGTGAAATGTAAATAATGGCGTCTATATTGCTATTAAACTGAGCCCGAATCAGACCCAGATGAAGAGGGTCAAGCAGAACCTCTGCAATCGTGGCTTTTAAAGGACATTTCTGAATGGTATTTCATTTTTTTTTTTTTTTGTGTTAAAGTGTTTAGATGCTGTCACTGCTGTTTGTTAGCTTTCAATATGGTTTTATCCCGATTAAAGCTTTACTATAGCCGAATACATGACTGAGTAGTAGCATTTTTGTAAAAGTAGCGTTCAATTTATAGCATAAACAACTGTTTGTCTATGAACATAGAAGTTTGTTGGTGTTTGTAGGCATTTGTTGAAGTATGCACTAGAATTTTTACCTAAATGGCTAGTGAAGCAAGAACGAGTTGCTCTTTGTATATGTCCTTGATGCAACCAAAAATAGCAACAGAACTATAAGTTTAAAAGACATGTACAAACAATAAAATGTACTTGCAATTTGAAGCCAATAAACAGCAGTTTCTGCTTTTAAAGTGGGAACTGCTTCATCTTTCTGTAATAGCCTTGAACTCATGTTGATTCTGGAAACTGTCTTCAGCGCCGCATTCAGTGTAGAAAATATCACTGATTATAATGGGTTCTATTATCTTTTACCACGTCTAGCCGCTCGCGTCCGGTGTACACAACTCTTCCGCTTCCACATGCTGCACCACATGGCTTCTCCCACTTTGTTGCGTGTTCCCGGGGGCGTGTTTTGCAGGGTTTATGATGTCACCAACCCGGGAAGAAGCTCGTTGTAGTCCCAACCAGTCGTTTTTGTAGGCATTAAACTGCCATAACTTTAAAAGACAATATCTCCATTTTCATTGAACTTTCAGCGCTGTAACTTTGCAGATACTGTTTATGCTCAAGCAGCAACATTACACACTAACTAAAGTTAAAAAAGTTAAATCTAACGATTCGGATCATATCATGATTATTAAGTCACGGATCGGATCATTTTTCAGATCAGCACAAAAAAAGAAGGGGGGGGGGTAACTTTGCATTTATTACTTTAACTACTCCGATACCACAGCAGAAACTACTGGCCTAACTAATACATTATTTAAGGTAAGAACAGAACAGACTGTAAAAAGAACACATACTGTACACCAATTACAAGCAGAGAAAAATATAACATAGTTACAAATAAAGTATAAGGTCTAAGTAGTAATTTTCGTGTACAAAAAAAGTAATTAAATGTAAAATGACACTGTTCACTGTATACATTTTATATAGATCAATCTTTGTTAATGTTGTGTTTTGTTGTTTGATTTACATGACAGACAACAGCAGGTAGCTATTTATAGGTTGCTGTCACTTTAAGAGTAAGACCCCATGCACGCACACATCCGATACACATCTGAATTCTCACCTCGTTTAATTAAGACATAACCAAATGTGTTTACAAGAGTACTTGCCGAGAGGGGTATTTTGACTGACGTAATGCGTGTATGTGTCCATCCAAGCTGGGCCGCGTTAATGCACAGGCTTACCTGGGATTAAGCCCAGGGCCCCGGTGATTACGGAAAAATATAACCGCATTTTAGAATGTGATGACTGTCCCTTTAACATCGCTTTGCTTTGAATATGTGTGCGGTCCTGCACGTGAAGTGCATCAAGACGCGCCGCGTCTAGCAGCAAGCAACTCACAGTATCAGTATCTGGACAACGCAGACAGACCCAGTGGCGCTGCCTGTGTGCCTACACTCATAGGGCTCGTTCACACAGAATGCGTTTTTGCTTTGAAAAACGCGAGACGTGGGCAGTGGAATGGGGGAAACCGCAAGGTCTCGAGACGCTTTTTAAAACTTTTTTTTAAGTGATTTTATCTTAGTTGAACTGATTCATGGCTTTAGAACGCCATGTCATGCGCGAGATGCTGCAAAACGCGAGCACAACGGTTCTGCACGTCCTTCTAGCGCATGTTTACATAGAAAAACAAAGAAAAAGTAGCGCATTGGAATGGAAAAGCGTGTTCTGTGTGAACAGCCCCAAAGAAAACAATATGTTTGAATTTTAAAGACGTGGTGCGGCGCTGCGCTTCTCGACCGATGTGCGACCCTTCACTCACTGAACCCTGCAGTCGTCAGTAGTCCAATAAAAATACAGATCATACAAAAATACAGTTTCTGAAAACGTTCAATGAGGCACTGTACTTAAAATGCTGAAATGTTGAAATTAACAACAATACTTTTATTAACCTTACAGATGGAATCTTATTATAAAGTGTTACCATTTCATGTAAATCCAAACAGTCATGCTTAAAGATGACCATCTTTAAATATCTACACAAAGGCCATATTGACATTAGACACATTGTATGTATGTATGTATACATTATTTGCTTCCATTTTAATTTGCTTCCATTTTAGAACACTGATTATTTAAATAAGATTTGTATTGTATTACAGTGATGATGAAAGAGAACTGAAATCGAATGCATTTCTGATTTGTTTATATATGTCTGCTGCATGATGATACAGTTTGCTTTCTCATAACACTAGTTGTAATTATTAGGGCTGGGCGATATATCGCATGCGACTCTCACGCGCATTTCGTCAGTAAAGCTGTTTCCCTGATTACTGCTAAATCGCCATCACCTGCTTTCAAATGGAGCGCCTTTTAATAGACAGAGCCGTAGTTCACGGACAAGCCACGCAAAATCGGGTTCATTATCGAAGTCGATCTTCGATACTGAACGCGATTTTGTGTGGCTTGTCCGTGAACTACGGCTCTGTCTATTAAAAGGCGCTCCATTTGAAAGCAGGTGATGGCGATTTAGCGGTAATCAGGGAACCGGCTTTACTGACGAAATGCGCGTGAGAATCGCATGCGATATATCGCCCAGCCCTAACTGGAAGAGAAGGGTTTGTGTTCTTGACATGTTGACGTGACAGCTTTACGGTGTAAAAGCAAATCAACTTTGCATGCACTTCCAAAAGACAAGGACTTGCGCTGGAATTGAAACGGTAAAACTGACGCCTTTGTTACTGTTCGAATCTGCGTCTCATTTCAGAGGCTGCGTCCTCCAGAGCTCGCATTTGAAGGCTGAATACATCATTAAGGATGTCTTAGTTAAGAAAAGTAACCATAATAAAATTGATGGTTATTCCTCGTGAGGTGCAAAATACTGTATTTTCTTTCTTACTTTGCAATCCAACGGTTGTTTTTCTTAAATGAGCCGGCCTCAATGACGTATACAGCCTTCAAATGCGACCTCTGGAGGATGCAGCCTTCAAAATGAGTATAGCCTGTAGCCCTGTACAAATAGTTCAGACTATGTGCCGATATGTAGTTCATGCAGTGATATTTATATTTTATAACGGACCTATAGGTTCGGATGTTTTGGTAATGGCATTTATTCATGCAAAATAAAAGGCTGATAACTTTGAGTGAATGTAGCTAATAGTTCTGGTGGATGAAGGGCCCCCTCAAGAGGTAAAGCCCAGGGGCCCCTTGTAGTCTTAATGTGGCCCTGCATCCAAGTGCATTGAGGACGTGAAAGAGAAATCATTTTGGAGTTCTTGAGCTATCTGAAACGCGCCTCTCTCTCTCTGTATGTGCACAAGACTTGTATGTGCGTTTGTCCGCACCGATAACAGCGTGGCGTGCGATAGCGAATTGAATCCTCTTTTGCCTCTTCTAGGGCTGGAATGGTTTTATATCTATTTAATGTGTTAACTAGCAAGACGAAACATGTGAAAATGATAACCTTTCACTCTATTGCGGTTAAACTTGCAATTGATCTGCGAATCACATGCGTGCCGAACCGTGGGGCTTGGTCCGTACGGATCATGGATCAACAACGATCTGTTTAACCACTAGCTACAACAGTGATGTCATAACCTGGAAGTTATTCCAAACTAATTCACCAGTGGTTCCCTTGAGATTTTCCTATGTTTTTTTTTTTTTTTTTGTTTTGTTTTGTTTTTTAATGGGGTTTTTCAGTTTGTGTGTAAAATAAGGTCTGTAAGTCTCGTTACTCACAGCATCCTGTATTTACATGTAGCCTGGTAAGTCTACTTTGTGTGATATTTATGTAAATGTAAAACTTATGTTTTGCATGTTGTCAGTGACTGGACTTTGTCTTCTCTGTGTCAGTGTAAAGGGCTTGTCTTGAAAAATTAAAAATATTTACTGGAACAACTTCAGTTTCGCTTTCTGTTTTAGTGCTTGTGACCTGTTTCTTATAAAAGTGCCCTATTACTGGAAACAAATAACAGAACAATAAACTAATTCATTACAGAATAGTGAAGTGTCCTGCATTAAACTAGTGATTCAATTTTAATAAAATGTTACTTTCCTCTAATGGTTTTACATCTTTGATTTTATTACCATAATATCATTTATTCTTTAAAAAAAATCAGTTTTATCAAGAAACCATGAAAAACAGATCTCTATACAACGGTCTTTGTTCGTTAAAATGCAATCAGCATTATATTGAGTTATTTGGTTTGCACTGTTGCAAGCAAAGCTACTGTAAAAACGAACAAATTTACAAATTTTCTAAATTACTGGATTGAATTTTTATTTGTGCCCTATTGACAGCTCATAGGCAATGCAACATTGGCCGGAAACATGTCACACTAAGCAATTAAGACTGATGATTTTCATAGCCAAAATCGTGCAGTGTTAAGGCCTGTTCACAACAACACAAATGTGGTTTGGCAAGAAAATTCGGTCTGATTTTTACACACGAGTTGTCTGTTAAGACCAATTCATAAACTGCAGATGTGCTGAATGAAAAAGCAATTTGACAGTAGCTGGCACAGAAATAAACCTTATTCACAGCAGCACCATCTTTGATTTTTAACGGGAAATAAAAAGCGAGGCTTTGAGGGTTAGACTTGCATCTCTTCAGAGGGATGTACTGTTATATAATATAATAGTTTTTGGATGGTCCCGCTGACGAAACACTGCAAAAATATCTTTCCAAGAAATTTCAAACTTTCCCTGCATCTGAACATGCCTACTTCCAAACTATACAGTTGGCAAAAAAACAGTATGTGAGTTGTAGTATTCATAAAGGAGTAGATGAAAATTAGGCCTACCCAGATGACCTATACTACCAGCGAGATTCTGAAGTGTGCATCCACTGAACACTTTACAATGCCATGATGAACTCTCTCCTAACGAACTGATGATCTGAATCGGGGGTGTTAAATTGATCAAACTACTCCAAGGCTGCATTTAACTCCACTTTTAGATGTGGCATACACTTGCGAACCTCCCCTATGGGGAATCCCTGCTGCCATTTTGAAGTGTGTTCAACTTAAAGTGGATAAGGGAAGTTTATTTGGACAGAACCTCCACCCCTCAATTTTGACAGAGGGAGCGAGTCAATAGCTGCATCCCAATTCAGAAGCTGCATCCTCGAAAGGCTGCATTCGAGGGCTGATTGCGTGCCAGTGGCATGATGAAGGCTGTCCCAATTTGAAATTCTCTCCAAATGCATCCTCTATTTTCCAGGCAATGAGGGCTACAACAGAATGTACTAGCGGCCTAGTCTACCCCAGAATTCATTGTGCGCCAATGATGGCAGGATTTTTATTTATTTATTTATTTATTTTTTTTGAGAAGTGGCCATACAAACGTTACTGCTGCTCATCAGCTGCCCAGGCGAAAGAAAAAAAAAAGTACATTTCTATAATGTACTTAAAGTGCTCTGTTTTCATGTACTAATTTTGTACTTAATATACTAAAAATTATTCTTTAGTACTCCTTAATATAATCTTAAGAACATCTAAGTGTACTCAACTGTGCTATTTTGAGACACCATGAAATATGAACTAAAATGTGCTTTTAATATACTATCTCTGTATTTTAAAAAAATATTTAGTTAACACCACTTGTAGTACACTCTGGGTTTAAATGTACTACAAGTGGTATCTAAATACATTTTTTTTTTTTAATACAGAAATAGTTTTTGTTTTTGCTGTCAGCAATTAAATCAATTATTGTGTGGGTAGGAACGATCTAATGCTGTACAAATCGACCAATCATCTGTCTCTTTCCTGCTCAATCACAAAATGGGATGCATGTAACTGCGCTCTGATTTGCTTTTGTATAGATGCTTAGATGATAAAAAAAATATCACTGAGAGGCTTTTGTCCCTTTTTTGTTTTACCTGCCACAAGATGGCACTGTTTTTGACACCCTTGATGCTTCGGAACTTTTCCCGAAACATTTAGATAAAGATGATATAAACTTTAATGATATAAACATAAACTTTAAAGATGTAAAGCAGCACCATGGAACTAGTGGTTGATAAACAGAACTGCATGCATCTTGCGGAAGAACACTGTAGCCGGAGCTACTTCTGTTTATGTCTATGATGAGTCACGCCGGTGTTACGGATCAACTGAGGTTCATCAAAGAATATACACTAACAAGAAGCGACAATGAATAGAACGTTCCATTGAAACACCGGCGCCCAGCAGCAGCCCTGCGTTTCCGCCATTTTGGGGTGAAAGCGAGTCGGCAGTCCACTAGTTTCTATGGAAATATCAGCTGCTTTGTTAAAAAAAAAAAAACAACGTACATTGAAGCTGAAATCCAACCTCAATGATGACAACACAGAATAAAATACTATCACTAGTGATCATCAAATCCTTTTAACGGTTTATTTTACACACTTTGTGTTTAAGTTTTACACTTTCTTCACAAAACCTGCTCTCTACACTCTTTAAAAAAAAAAAAAAAAAAATTGCTATATAGTACTAAAAGTGGTTCTTTGGCTCGTAATCATAGAGGGGAACCACTTTAAGTGCTGTATAGCACCAAATCTTGGTGCTTCAGTGGTTCTTCACTGGTTCTTTGGGATGACTGATGCTATATAGCACCGCTACTGTATACAGAACCTGTTAAGCCCCTGTATGGTTCTTCAGTGGTTCTTTGTGGTGGTTAAGGTGCTGTTTAGCTCCATTTTTGTTGAAGAAATAAAATGCGATATGGCACCTCTATGTGTTCTATATAGCACCATTAGACAAAGGTGCTGTAGAGCACCTTAAAGATATGGTGCTACATAGCACCAAAAGTGGTTCCCCTATACCAGCCAAGAACCACTTTTAGTGCTATATAGCACTTTTTTTTTTTTTTTTTTTTAAGAGTGTAGAAACCCAGTCAGATTGGGTTAAAATTCTTTAAAAGGCTTATAAACACTGGATTATTACCAACATATGAAATTAAATTAAGGACATAAACAGAAGTAGCTCCGGCTACAGTGTTCTTCCGCAAGATGCATGCAGTTCTGTTTATCAACCGCTAGTTACATGGTACTGCTTTACATCTTTAAAGTTATATCTAAATGTTTCGGGAAAAGTTCCGAAGCATCAAGGCTATTACACAATGCGTGCAATTCATACACATTTTCATGTGATCAGGCTGGAACATTTCTCTGTAAAAACAAAACATGATGTGCTAATTTTCATGTCAGTCTGAAGAGATGCAATAACAGCAGTTTATTTCAATTAAAATGTTTATTACACTAAATTTTCACACTGAATATTCATCTTGGTGTGAGGTTAACCTGGCTTTACTAGTCTTATGAACATTTTGTTCACAAAAATAAATGATGGAACTGTAGTAACAGCAAAATAGACTGCTTGTATAACTATTTAGAGTTGTTTCTCACATACGCGGCTGTGTGTGCGTGCAAACTTTAAGAAAAGATAATCTTTCAGGACGTCCTGTTCCTGGTAAAGAGTCATGCTTATACTAAACAAACCAACCACACCTTCAAACAGTTTTGTTCTTATCAGCATAAATTTGTTTAAGTTCAAAACAGGTCTACATTATGGGGATAAAAGAAAAACGTTGTTATGGATGCTAATATCCTGAGTAAGCATTGTTCATGTCTCTTAAAACTGCCGTCTGCCTCAGCACCCCTAGTTCCTGCAGCCTTAAAAGTATTTCTAAATTACCAATTACGTAAGCTGACCAACCACAGGAAATCAAATTTCAGCAGCTAATACTGCTAATTGTCAATCATAAATTTTGGAAAATAGGCTACATGCATGAGATCTGAGGTGGTGCTATTAGGGAATTGACTTTTTCCTTCTAGAAAGAATTATATGTACAATTCTAAATAAAGACATTGGACAGAGATATATGATTGAAAAGGCAGAAATGTGATTGAGACAGTATTGTAGGCTGTCAAATTATTAAAATGTTCTTCAAATAAATTTATTTTAAGAACTGCACTTTAAGGTTCTTTTGGGAACCCAAAATAAAACCTTTTTGGGAAACTTTTCTTTTAAGAGTGTATCTCTCTGTATACTTGAATGTAGTTAGTGAATTAACCTCCATATGGTGTTTACTATTTAAAGCTTGCATTTGCATGGTAAATTAAAATGATTAAACCAAACAACCTACAGTAAAGATATGACAAGGAAAAAATTAAGTATGTGAAAAAGAATATTTATTAAAATAAACAGTGATTACATAATGAGGTGTATAATTAGGACTGTACAGATTTTTCATCCAAAAGAATTGATGCTAATTATATATCCTTGAGGGGTTTTAAAAACAGATATTTCTAATAATATACACTCTAAAAAATGCTGGGTTGCTTTAATTCATGTTTGATTCAAATATGGACAAAGCCAACCATTGGGTTTAAAAATGTAATTTAAAAATGGGGTTTGTCCATATTTGACCCAAACATGGGTTGAACCAACCCAGCATTTTTTAGAGTGTATATTATTATTGTTATTATTATAAATATCTCTGTTTTTAAAAACCCTCAAGGATATATTATTAGCATGAATTCTTTTGCGTGATGCTTTTGTAATAAGACATATTTTAATTAAGATCAATTCCATGCATGTTGACAGACTATTTACAGTATCAAATTTCAGAGATGCTTTAATATGATGCATTGGCATAAAATTTGTCTTCAGTTTTACGTATATTAAGTATATTCATATGAAAACTGCTTGAGTTAAACTCAGATAAAATGTTCTGATGCTGTGTTTCTCTGAAAAACTTCTCTTGCTTTATTTTCATGTGTATTATTTCTTATGATGTAGTAGACAATGACGGCCACCAAAATAAATAGGACTATGAAAGGCAAATACGATATGAAAACACGATTTTGATCTAAACTGGTTTCCTTTTGGACATCTTTGTGCTCTGTAACAGAACAGAATATAAAGATTAGAATATACAAATTTTACAGACCATCATGAAGCTAAGTAATGTATTAACAATGAACTGATCTAATCAAAAGAAATTGATTAAATGGAGTATACCTTGTGTCACATTATTAGATGATTGGAGGTTTCCACACTGATGTTCTGTGTAACCAAAGACAGATACATTTGTTAAATGAGGAAACTAGATTTTGATAATAAAAATAGAATATACTATTCTCTAAGTCAGGGGTGTCCAGTCCTGCTCCTGAAGAGCCACTGTCCTGCAGAGTTTAGCTCCAACCCCAATTAACACACCTGAACCATCTAATCAAGGTCTAATTAGGCATAGGCCTTCCAGGCAGGTGTGTTGAGGCAAGTTGGAGCTAAACTCTGCAGGACAGTGGCCCTCCAGGACTGTCTAGACACCCCTGCTCTAAGTGAAGGTAAGTAATTCACAAACACACACACAAAAAACATTATCATTCAACACACCTGAAGAACTTTTGCATTTATCTGTAAAAGAGAAATATTATTACATTTTATAAGTGCATTATAATTTTTTGTATTGCACTGTACCAAATATTTGTTTAAAACTGATAGGTTCAGTCCTTGATGTATGATTGGCTGAGCCGTGTTTAAAACACGTAAAATATTCCACAGTGTTGTTTTGTCGTCTTATAATTAGAGTAATTATGACATGGCACGAACACAGCATAATTCCGTGTCTGTGTTTTCTGCTAAATATTGCTGAAGAAGTACATTTCTTGGCAGAGATATTATTATTATTTAACATTATTTTTTTTTCTTTCTTTATTTCTTTCTTTCTTTCTTTTTTTTGCAGTGTCTTTTCATTTTATGAAACCCTGCCAGCTACAGTAGCCTATGTAGGCTATAGTTACTATAAAAGCAGTAAGCCCAGTGACGCCGTCTTAGTGATTTTAGAACCACTCTGTAGGCTAGCTATCTTTCCATCCAAAGTTGCAAATTTAACTTATGCACAAAATTGGAATATCTGGAAAATTTCTGCAATCAGGGAAGCCTGTGCGATGCGATGCGACCGCAAAGGGCACTTTCACTTTCGCGATCAAAGGGGCAGGGTTCTTTTTTATTTTTTGCAAATTGAGTGATTTATTCCATAAATGGATTTCCACCATAGTTTGTGCATGTCGTCTTACGGTTTTAAAGAAATTTGATCGCACAAGTTTTAGAATTTATGCACATCTTGGCGTTTTCATCCAGCGTTTTTTTTTTTTTTTTCTCAATATCCCAAAATGTGCATATAAATGGGTGGATGGAAACGTAGATACTGTCATGCCTAACAATGGCACTCCCCTTAGCTGTTCTAAAATCACCGTAAACTACAACTTCTTGGGCTTTATTGTTTTAATTAAAAATATTATTCTCAAACATAAAGTATTTACCATTGACCAGTAGCGTAACTTCACACGATAGTTGACCATTGATGCAGAGTATATAAACACCTTGGTCTGATTGATCACATTCATTAATAACAAGAGAAAGGTTCTTGGAAATAGTCACACTCCTGTTGTTGTAAGTTTGATGTTTTGTCTCCACTCCAAAGTCACTCCATATCACCTTCTCACCAGTCTGTTTCTTCCAAAGTACATTTAAATTTGCTTTATCACTGTACCCTGGACAGGTAAGTTCAGTACACTGACCCTTACAGACTGTTTCAATGCCTGAAAACAAAACATAGACTTAGTGATACATTTAGGAACTTTACATATGATGTGAAATAATTTTCTACAAGAAATCAAAACCCCAAGAAAAGAAGTGGCTACCTCTTACTGTGCTGATAATGTGAATTAGCAGCAGGATGCATGAGATGCCTTTAGACCTGTATTGAAATTGTGTAAAGAACAAATATTTGCACCATTCCTATTTTTGAGAAATTGAAACTAGGTGGGTGGTGCTAGTAGGAGGAGCAGGAGGAGGAGACTGGTTTGTTGTTATAGATGCAGCCACAGAACGCTTCTAACTCACTCCACACTCATCACTACAGTGTAGACATCTAACCCATTACAACTTTTAATTGTGCAATTGTTTTAACCTACTGCTCTCCCCATACAGACATTATATAGAACACATAAAACATAGTAAAAACTTAAATTAACAAATTGTAACAGCAGAAATCCCTGGACAAGAAAAGGTCTGCACCAAATAGATTTGCAAATGGGTGAGAACCTTCAGGTTTCCTGATCTGACTACTATATAATTTAGACAGCATACTCACAGCATTCTCTGCCTTCACGGTTTAACTCCTATTAATTGCAATTGTGTAATCATGCGTAGTTTGTCATGTCGTATGTCTTATGCAGAAACTGCACCAGTTTATATAGCCTAGTCTATGGGTGGAGTCAGATTTCCCTTGCATTGGCCTATCCACCGTATCTAGTTTGACTAGTTAGCCAAGGAGTAATCAGTCTTACCTATCGAAATCAAATTAGACTAATCTACCGTTTTATGTTTAACTTACTTAAAATGTTATGGCCAGTCTTAAAGACAAAATTAAAATTTAGTAGCCTAAGACATAGTCTTGGCCGTTTATGTAAACGGCCACAGGAAGAACATTGTAATGAAACACAATTCCCATCAAATCAGTGCAGCCAGTTTGAGTGAAAAATATGTTCTTTTCCTGGAAACATTAACACCGTATAGGAGATCAATTTTGATACTTCCGGCTTGGTTGTATTTCCTTAAATGAGTCTCTCTCTCTCTCTCTCTCTCTCTCTCTCTTTTAAACATACTAATAGCCTACAAAGAAAATAGGCTGGTTAAGTGTTTAAATGTTCCATCACAAACATATTTCTATTCCTATTTCCTATTAAAACACTATGGACCAGGGCATTCACGTATCTATGCCATTTATAAAACCTGCTGCAACTGAAACGTTGCCACTAATATACTACGACGTATGTTTCTAATCGTGACGCTTTGAATTATCGCGAAACAGACCTGACACTTTGAAAGTTATTGTTTTCCCCCTAGCAAGTTTGATTATCTTATGTGCCATTAATGGTGACAATATACAATTTTGAAACGTTTTTGCAAACTAAGTTTCACTTTCACTTGATTAGTGTGAAGTGATCCGTGTGAAGTTTCAAGGGAATTGAAATGAAACTAACTAAGAGTAGCCTATAACATGGGAGGAAGATTCCCCTTAATAACAATGTGCATTTACTTTTAAACTGTGAAATATTTATAAGTTTAGCATGTGGATGATGATGCATCCTTAGACATATAATAAACACATGTCTATGGATGCATCAGCCAAAAGCTGATGCAGAAGCTGTGTCCTAATTCAGGGGCTACGCACTTCGGAATGCATGAAAGGGGTGGGGCTTTAGAGTGGAGGGTTGCCATGTCTGCACAACAAAACCATCCCAAAAGTAGCGTAATCGCAGCACATGTGTAAAAGTATCCCAATCCCAGACGTGGCAACAATGAGCCGAGCGTCGTTACATGTCTACCGGCTGTGTGACAGACAGTTGACAGTTGATGTTTGTGTGTGCATTTTAAAGTTTTATGACTTTCTATTGGGTATTGACATGCTTCGCTGCTGGCGACGACGGGACACTGGACAAAAATGTTAGTTTTATATCGTTAAACTATAAGTTAGCCTAACCTTGTTTGTTTTTTATGTTAAATGAAACGTTAAAACGTTAAAATATACATTCATATTTATAGCCTACATTTACTCTGTATTTAAGTCTAAATTTAAAGTACAGTATTAGGATTTTATTTAACTGCACTCCATCTCAGAGACAAATATTGTATATTTATGAAAAACTGACGTTTTGGACATCATGGATATTACAGTATGATTTAGAAATGACATATTGGTGAAAATACACTATATGAATGAAACATTAAAAATGTTTAGTCCCATACTAAAATTCATGTTTCAGTTTTAACTAAAAGAAACTTGCACTGGCATATCTTAAAGGTGCCCTTGAGTGATTTGAAAAAACATTTTAAATTGTTCCCTGATATCTACATAGAGGGTATGTGGCTTTTTTATGGTCGAAAATTGTCCAGATATGGTTTTACAGCTCAATTTATAACCCCACAAATAGCCCCTAGAATGAAAAGGTCTGTTTTTGCCTTATTTGGAAGGCTCATGAATAGTAATATGGTGCTCCGCTCTGATTGGCTGTTTCACTGTTCGGCTCCTTCCAGTAGCTCACACTGATAGCGAACAAATCTGTACTGTACGGCGTGAACGATGGAGAGTTTTGGTATTCAACCTTATATGTTTGAGCCTGTTTCTGACGAAGATGCAGATGTAGAGGAACAATCAATTTTGTTGCGATTGGCCATGGACGTTTCTGAGTGGTAAGTTAGTCTTTATTTTCAGTATGAACCTGCAAAACGTAACTGTTACGTCAATGGAACTAGCATATAGCGTTAACTTTACACTATAACTCATAACGTCAGTATTTGCAACTTTGTTTTAGCATTGTAAAAAAAAAAAATTGTAATAATGTGTCGCTGTATGGTTTTACAATGATAGCTTCTTCACTTTGCAATAACAACTCTAAACAACGAACTGTGTAGCGCGAAAATTTGTTTCTAATATATTGACATTACCGATATGATTTTAAATTTGATTTATTTAGCCAACCAAAGTAAAGCATAGAAGACATTCCAAAAAAGCAGTGTCATGTTTACTACTCAGCTGCTGTAGTGTGATTACGATTTAGCTATTAACAAAAACGTACATCGTCTATAAATATCTTTTTCCACAGGTGTACGCATACAAGTCATACAAGTTCTCAAAAATAAAAATATTTGAAAAAAGTGACTAAATGTCTTGTCAAATGACTATCGTTTCAGCTTGAACGGTGTAGAAAGTTAGCTAGAAGGATCGAGTATCTGTAGCTATCTGTAAGCAAATAAACTAACATAGTTAGCTTCGGTGTAATGTGTTGTTGGTTAAATATAGGTCAAATTATAATTATATCCGACAAAAGAGAATTGGCATATGTATCTACGGTTATGTTATAGATTTATATAACAAAGACAGTAATAAATTTTAACCTCACCGTTAATAGTAGTTACGTAAACGTTGCTATTTGTTACTGTACTAGCATCTTGCATTGGATCTAGACAACACTGGGTACATGGTCGTTAATGTTGTTAGCTCACTAAGAAACTTTACATTTAATCAGAAATAGTTTCTACAGCCAAGATGTGGATAAAAGCACTACTTACTGCTTGCGGGAATATAGTTGGAATTGCCCCTTTCTTCAGTGTCAAACCTATGTGTCAAACGCTGAGCGAAGCCTGCTTGATATTGTCCCAGGTTAGAAAAGCTGTCCGCGGTGAAATGGGCAGAGCAAACTAACAACTTTGAGTTAAATTGTTTCGGTATCCGGTTATAGATAAACATCAGCCATGCCTTTTGACAGTTTTTTTCTGGAGGAAGACTATGAAAAGTTTTCACATCCCCTGCACAGCCTGGAACATAACATTTATTTCCATGATCTGCCATTTTCGCTGTTATCCTCGCTTGGCTTGTTTCTTCACTCTGCCTGCAGAACTTCCGATGATTCCGCTGGGCGGTTCCGCCTGGCCTGGATCATGAGCATATGCAAATATTGGGGGCGGAGTCCCCGACTGTTACGTAATGCTGCGTTCACACCGAACGCGTCTGGGGCGTCAAATTCGCGCCAGACGCGTCTAGTTGGACGCTTGAACATTTTGAAGTCAGACGCTTCGGACGCGCGTAAAATTCGCTCAATTCGCGCGTCTAAACAAAGTGTGTTCAGACGCGAATTCGCGTCATGGGAGGGGCTTTCATCTCTTTCTGCACAGATCCTCTGAATAAACACATAATCTCGTCAGTTGGAAACCTGTAGCGGCGATTTAACTCGGTTATGCCGGCCGGCTGTTGAAGGTGGGCTAGTATCAACGGCTAAAATCATGCAAAAAGTTTTACAACTAACCAGATTGTCCGATTTCTTCGCTTATTCTCTTCCAGGGAAGGTCCTTTTTATTCCTGTCTCGATAAAAATATAATGACACATCATAGAGCTCAGGGTGGCAGCGACATCTTTGTTCTGGTCTCGACCGCTGATCACATCATAAACACGTTACTACCAAAGCAGAGTCCCTGATTGGTTAACGCGCCGCGAATTTACGCCAAAGTTCAGATTTTTCAACTCGGGCGTTTGGGCGTCAGACGCTCAATTCGCGCCGCGCCATTCGCGCGTCAACGGCCGATTCGCGCCGCGCTAGACGCTTGATTCGCGCCGCAGGACACCTAGACGCGCGTTTACATTGACTTAACATGTAAATCAGACGCCTCAGACGCCCCAGACGCGTTCGGTGTGAACGCAGCATAACAGTCGGTGTTATGTTGAGATTCGCCTGTTCTCCGGGTGTATTTTAAACAAATGAGATTTATATAAGAAGGAGGAAACAATGGAGTTTGAAACTCAGTGCATGTCTTTTCCATGTACTGAACTCTTGTTATTTAACTATGCTAAGGAAAATTCAATTTTTGATTCGAGGGCACCTTTAAAATATACCTGCTGGGCATGACTATTTGTAACAGGCAAGAATTTTAAAGTTATGATGACCAAGACAAAATTTGAATGGACCATAGATCTGTTTTGTATGTTCAAATATTTTATGGTTTGATTTGAGTTTCTTTTATTCTTTCCCCTTTCTGAAAATGTTACATGGCAGTCGTCGATTTGAGTCAGCCCTGCAAACCTGTTGGTAGATACGCAGTGGACAGTGGAAATATGCACTCATCCCAGTTGATGTCCCACCAGCAGAGGCCTTACCAGGGTCTCTGAACCCCATCCAGGTCCAGCAGCTCCACTAAGGTCTCCCTGCTCAGCTGAATGAAAGTGTGCACAAATATGTTTTGTTCTGTTTTATGTACTGCTAATTGAAAATGTTATGTTTTTCTGATGTTAAACCTAAATTCTGTTGTAGTTGTAAAAGGTACTTTATGTAATAAATAATTATGTAGCTATAGAATGATGTATTTCAATGTAAAAACATTTAATTTACATGATGAAAAAATGATTGTATATGAATAGTTTCATGTAAAATAAGTTGCATAAAAGAAATAAACAATACATTTTGGTCACTTGTCTAAGCAAAAAAAGTAGCTTGTCTGGGGGAGGAAAAAAAAATTATATATATATATACATTTTTTTTTTTTTTTTTTGTTTGGGTGTAAATATAATTTATTCTTAAGCTATATTCTCAACAGTGTTCCATCAACTTTTGCATATTTATATCTGCATATTTTTGATATTTACCCTAAGGGCATTTCCTCCCTAATCTTATTCATCTTTCATCAGCTTCATTTTCTTTTTTTCTTTTTTTACATTTGATCAATAAGTTCAATAAGAAAAATAAAGCAGGACTGATACACTCAAAAAAAAAAAAAATTTGTTGAATGAACATGATTTAATATCTAATCAAATCAAGTAAACTTTGATTGCTTTGAATATTTTATATGAACACAATATACATTTGTAGTTTAAACATGATCTTAATATGTCAATGTAACTTCTTTGCAACTAGTTGAATCAATATGTTTGTATTGTGTTACTGTGGTAATGCACTTTAATTCAACAAAATTCTGCTTTGTTACACCAAATCTTCTTCATGTGTGGCTATGGTAATCTAATGAATATCTATATTGTTGATTCAAACAATTTTTAATTTAAATAGACTCAACTTAAGCTTGTGACGCTTTTGAGAAACAGTACCCAAATCACAACATTCACTTTGTTAATAAAGTGAATATAATTTTTCAGCTGGTCCTCAGCCCAAGCACAAGTGCAACACTTCTCCACAATGGTAACCATTAACATAACAGAAACTTTTAAAAACCAACATAATAGAACAGCAACCATTAAAAAGACACTCCATTTTCTCATCTTGCAAAAAAATGCTTAAAATAACACTTTATTTCAACATTTATGCTGCGTTCCAATTCGCCTACTTATACTACGCCCTAAAAGTATGTACTCTTTCTGTGAACAAAAAGTACTTACTTTTGAGTGTGTAGCAAAAGAGTAGAC
The DNA here is from genome assembly GCF_018812025.1 of Megalobrama amblycephala. NCBI lineage: Eukaryota > Metazoa > Chordata > Actinopteri > Cypriniformes > Xenocyprididae > Megalobrama > Megalobrama amblycephala. The sequence goes on from NC_063065.1 coordinate 14,848,356, forward strand.
AAGCTTTGGGACATACTATCACGTCATACAATCGCGTCTTTTCTCTCTGTCGCATCCTGTCACCGTGAACTGACCTGTCAATCATCTTACATCCTCCACATTTCATTTAGATAATTTCCTACCGTATCGGAGAGAAATGCAGCACGTTGATATGCAGTCGCGGGTCTTTCATGTGGAGAACTCTCCTCATATTAATGCATAATGATGCATTTAAAAGTTAATGGCCATTCGGATCTTTATAAAAGTCCACATTGGTATTTGCAGATGAAAAATAACACGGGTAACATTAAATATATATTTTCTATCAGGTTAAACTGATTATTAGTCACTCAAATCTCTCAGCGTCGATCGCGTATATCCGCCATGTTTTGTAGTTTTTTAACACTTTTTACTCGTGTTTGTAGTTCTGAACTGAATCCTCGTCCAATGCGCAATGGGTTGTGGGCAATATTAGCCTTTATAGTGTGCACGGATCCACACTTCGAAAATCTACCGGAAATAGTAGACCATCCAGGGACTTTTGACATAGGTCATATTTTTGGCCTACTCTTTTCAACATACTATGCTTTGGGACACACTTATTTTAATCTCACATACTATTTAGAATGGATAGTACGGACATTGGAACGCAGGGTATCTCTCTCATTTCAGTCCCGTTGCAAAGCATGATGGGAAGTAAAAGTCCTGTTTGATTAACTCCTGGTTGGGTTACTTGATTGAAACATGTTATTCCAATATAAAAACATCAAGTTAAGTCAAAGAGTAACCATTTCAAGTCAATTTAACATGAATCAATCACATTTAATCCAGAAACCTGATACAATGGTGTTGAATCAAAATAAATTGTTTAAATAAAGTGAACAGCATCAAAAATCATTTTTTTTGAGTGTACAAATCAAATTAAATAATTTACACTAAAAAATTACAACTGCATTAAATGTTGTGATATTTATATTATATATATTAAACATTAATATATTAAATATTTTTGAATATACAAATAAGAAATGTTGGGAAAATTTAAACATTAAACTGAACTGCCAGTAGGTGGCGGCAAGTGACTGTCATTCTTTAAAACGATTCGTTCAAATGGCTGATTGATTCAAGAATGAGGCAGGTGTTTTGGAATGGGCCATTGAATCTTTGACTTAACCTATTTGTTCAAAATGCTGAATCATTCAGTAATAAAACGCAGCTGAGTGCTGTGAGAGATGCATGTGATCTTTGTTTGGAACTATTTTCGCTGCTGAAATAAAACAAAAACAGTCAGTAATGTGTCTAAAATATAAGTGATTTTATTAACTTGTATTGAATTTACTTCTTGAATGTATAAAAGTAGTCACATTTTCAATCATGATTCCAATAACGCGGAAAACAGCACTCTTGTCGTGTGATGTTACGTAACTGTTGGCTATCATATGTTATAAATATAAAAAACCTCCACATTTTGAATTTTTACAGCAGCATGTTTTCTTTGTGCTGCACTCATTTGTTTTGATTTCTCCTCAAGAGGCAGCACGAGCCTCAACAGCGCAACCTCGTTACTGTCAGCACATTATACATTATATATTATTATTATCCATTATCAATCGCCACTTACACTAAATGTAGAATCATGCTTGCATTTTGGTGATTGCCTAGCTATTTTTGTAATTGATGTTTTAATCAGGACAAGTAAAACTCTCTCTTGCCCCTTCAAAAAATTAAGCTTTAATGTCAAGCCCTGATAAGCTCCGGCCAAATTTCACCCCTGCCTATCCCACAATTCATTGCGTGCCGGTGACGACAGGAGTTCTGTGTGAATTCACATAAACGTAAGTAATGCCCCGGTTTTATGGAGGACCAAATTACTCAAAATTAAATAATTAAATAAATCATGAATTCAATAAAACAAAAACTAAATGTACCAGTTTATTCTGAAATAATTTATTAATAATTAAAGTAATTTAAATAATTATTAATTAATTAAATAAATCAATAAATAAATGTATTTATTTAGTAAAATTCCACGAAAACACAACATTTATTGTTTAACATATTTCACAAAATCTTCTTTCACTATTATTGTTTAAATGATTTTTTCATAATTGAATGTGCTTTTTCAAAAAGCTGTTTTTCATAATTATATGCTGAATTTACGAATGATGCCTATTTGACGAATCATGTATTTCCAAAGCACGATTTTCCCAAAGATTATTTTCATAATAATAGAGGACATTTCACAAATGCCAATCAACAGGCAGTGGGCGGTGCTTGGCGCTAATTGGCTAATCCTTTTGGATGAATTACTTAGCATGGTGAACTAAACGTTCGATATGCTTCAGCACTCATAGACATTATAATAAACATTATTTATATATTTAATATATTATATATATTATTCATTTATTACATTAATTTATTATAATATCTATGTCGGCACTGTGCAGGCCGATCGGCGTATGACATCAACGTACCGCGAGAGCGATTCAAAAGCATAACGAGTCACATGCTCTCCAAACGCATACTGTGATTGGCCTGCACAGCGCCGAATCGGCGCCGAAGATGCATCTCGACCAAGCCTTCCCACACAGCAAAAGGACTATCGCGCAGAGGTGGAAAGTCCAGGGCTCAAAAAGTAAAAGTCCTGCCATATTTTTTTTTCCACCCACTGAAGCGGTGTTAAAGTTAATGAGATAATTAAGTAATTAATTGAGTGATGATTGACCATTATTGAAGACACCTGATGATAACAAGCAGAATCACCAAAGGAGAAAATCACCATTTTTAAGACACCATCACAGAGCTCAGGGTTTGTTTTAGTTGAGCTCTTGACCCTTGACTTTTTAATATTAAAATTTATGTGGGCAGTTTTAACTGCATTAAAACCAACCAGACAAGCAAAGTTAAAAGATCAGGTAGTGTTGGTTATGATTTCACATAATCATTATTTGATTTGAATCACTGAACTCATTTAGAGCCCAATCTCTGAGTTAGATTTACATTATTGATTATAGCAGCACTGTGATTCTACAGCAGAAGATCCAGTTTTTTTTTTTTTTTCAAAATAATTAAATCATCAAAAGTTGTTCTTAGAAAAAAAAAAAAAGGGTTTAATTTAGACACAGACATCAAGAATCAGCCTGTGAATCTCAACAATGGTGAGAATAATAAAGCATGTTGCAGTGCATTCTGGGTGCCACCAATCAAAACTCATCCACGGCTCCCATGAATAAATTATGAGCTGAATTGTCTTAGTAATTTCTTTATTCTCACTATTTAAATTTTGCTGTTTTTCTGTGACTTTTTAGTAGCTTGTTTTCTAATGTTCAGAGTTGATCAGTTTATCAGAATATGTTGCTTGTCACCGTCGTTGAGATTCATACGCTGATTCTTGATGTCTGTGTGTGCCTAAAAAAAAGGATTTTTTTTGTTGTTGATCAGAATAACTTAAGAAATCCTTCATATTTTAATGATAAAACTGATCTTCTGTATAATCACAGCGCTGCTGTAACCAATAATGTAAATCTAACTCAGAGATTGGGCTCTAAATGAGTTCAGGTCAAATAACGATTAGCTATGTGAAAACATAACCAACACCACCTGATCATCTTTTCTCTTTGCTTGTCTGGCTGTTATAACTCAGTTACAGCAGCCCAAATAAATTTTAATATTAAAAAGTGAAGGGTCAAGAGCCCAACTAAAGCAAACCCTGACCTCTGTGATGGTGGCTTAAAAATTGTGATTTTCTCCTTTTTGTGATTCTGCTTGTTATCATCAGGTGTCTTCAATAATGCTCAATCATCACTCAATTAATCACTTATTTATCTCATTAACTTTAACAGCGCTTCAGCAGGTGAAAAAAAAAAAATATAGCAGGACTTTTACTTTCTGACCCCTGGACTATACACCTCTGCCGCGAACGGACCCGTATCAGAGTCCACTTGCGCGCAGTGACGGATCTGTAACGAAGGCGGATCGCGGACCCCGCCTTGGCTCCGCGCTGCATCCGCGATTAAAACCTTACCTCCGCGGCGGGTCCGTTTGGGACCCGCAAATTGATACAACCGTTACAGTAAAGGCGCGTGCGCGGATCCGACATGGGTCCGCTCAAGACCCGCTGACTGACAGTAAAATTTATGGCGTCGCCCGGATGCGGACCTGATCCTCTGGGCGGCGTCAAAACGAATGTGACAGTCACGCGGATTTGGCGACTTGAATGCGGATCCGCCTAGGAGTCTCCTAGCCTGGGTGCCAGCCCGAACCCCGCCCACAACATTTTTTGGACGGGAAGTTCGGTCTGGACTCGATCCATTGTGGAGTAATTATGCTTGGCTCCCAGAAGGCCGAGCCAATCAAATTTCCAGGGCGGGCTTTAATCGATGATGGACAGGCTATCTGCGGTTACGTAACCACCCACGTCATCAAAGAGCGCTTGAATTGGTTTTCACCAATGATGACTGCAGCTGGAGAAGTAAGATGTTTAGATTCCGCTATCACGTCTGTAATAAAAGAAATCGACAGCGCATTAATTTTAAAAGACGAACAAAGAACCGGAATGCAGAGTTTTTTCTTTTACTGGTTCGGTTAAGACACGCCCAATAATTCAAGTGCAATGGAGCAGTATCAGACTCACATTCTGCCTAGAATATGAGTATGACGAAGTCAGGCTAGGAGTCTCCTGCTGTGTGGGTTGGGAATGAATATGGCTGGGACTCACAAACTGCTTTCATTTGCAGATGAAGTAGAAGGGACTGTTTTGTTTGGTGATGCTCTGTTATCTGAATTAGACAACATAAGGGATCTGCTAGTGGCAATAAGTGCATCAGAGGATATAGAAATTGATGACTAGCCTACTTATGGAACATTTTTACCAGCACTGAACGCAGAGTTCTTGTAGATGAGTAGTTATGTGACAGGCGTAATTTGTAGGTAGGACGTGATGCCCCCACCACATTTTGCCAGGGTCGATATTGTCTCTACCCTCGATTTTGTTTTTTTTAAATCTCACTGTAGGCTACGTATATATACCTAATGCAAATGAAACATAATCAGTTGACATTAATTTGTGTTAAAAAGAGGCGATCTGGCGCAGGGGTGTGTTGATTTTGAAATCATGCTGAGTGTTTGTTGTCGCTGTTATCAGTGGCGGAACGTTCTATTTTGGTTCTTGCACAGTCTTCACAGACGAGCGCGTGCGTCAATCTATCGCTAATGCCGCTGCGGAGGGTCTATTCTTTCCAGTGTAATCACAAAACAAAATGCACACAAACGTGTCCTCGTTGTTGATTTACAATCATTGCTGAACATTTGATTTTAATGAGGAGAAAAAAACTTCATGAGGGTGGAACATGGCGTTCCGTGACTAATGTCACCAACCACATGAAGACCGATTTGTCGTGTCTGTCCGCTCTTCAACTTTAAACCAATTAGCGCCAAGCACTGCTAATTACAAGGTTAACTAATAGTTTAACGATATGTAGCGAAGCATGTCAATACCCAATAGAAAGTCATAAAACTTTAAAATGTACACACAAACATCAACCGTCAACTGTCTGTCACACAGCCGGTAGACATGTAACGACGCTCGGCTCATTGTTGCCACGTCTGGGATTGGGATACTTTTACACATGTGCTGCGATTACGCTACTTTTGGGATGGTTTTGTTGTGCAGACCTGGCAACCCTCCACTCCAAAGCCCCACCCCTTTCATGCATTCCCAAGTGCGTAGCCCCTGAATTCGGTTGTTAAGTCTGACGTCACGCGGCAGCGCTTCCGGGTCCTAACGCTCTATCTCGTACCACAAGAAAACAACAAATGGTGCTAATATACACACACGATGTGGCGTAATACTACAAAAAATATATAATTATAACCTTTATCTCCATACCAAAATTCCAGATGGCCAGACAATGATTCATCTTTTATAAATCGTTAAAATATCTGTGACGCTGTGAGCACGGAGACTGTTGTGTAGACTGTAAGTATTTAAAATGTTTAACTTTTTAAAATGATTGATGTTTAAAATGAATAAATAGCGCTCATAAACGGCCGTCAATGGCATTCTCAAGTGAAACGAGTCGAGGCTTGGACCCGGAAACGGCGTTCCTTACGTCACGACTTAACAAGCGGATTGAGTGCCCCAGGGATGACGCGTTTTTATAGATTTTGAAGCCTAAATAAAGTCGTCAGATATAAAAGGCTAACAGTAGGCTATAAACGGACTACAGCACATGGTCGCGGATCAACGTCGTCACCACGAAGCGTCCTCAAACTGTATTTAAAAAACAACTTTATTTACAAACATGCTTGCTGATTATGATATGCGCTGTGTATGAATACTTATCCACTTTTTCATGAGAAATGCAGTCCAAATGTCCCGTTTTTAATGATGACGTCTAAAGTCCCCGCCAAAGGACCCTTACGAAAAACTAGTATACTTCAAGTTCATTTGATCAAGTATACTTTATGTAGTAAGTATAATATCAATGTACTAGTAGTAAACTTGTAAGTGTACTATTTTAATACCGCTTGGGACTAAATTGGCCCAATTGAAGTATACGTTTAAGTGTACTATAAGTGTAACAGTAGTAAACTTTAACTAGTTCACATTTGTACTGCATCTGTACTAAAAGTGAACTTATACTAGTATACTAGTAGTTTACTATTTTAATACTAGTAGTAGCTACATTTTTAGTATACGAAAGTACACTTTGAAATATACTCTCAGTAAACTGCTAGTTTAGTGCAAGTATACTTTTAAGTTTTCTGTAAGTGAACATGACATCACACTTATAGTTTACTTTTTATATATTATTTTTGCACTTTAAGCATACTTCTATGTTCCTACACAGCAAAAACTGCAGTGTTAAATTAACTCTCCAGGGAGTACA
>NC_063065.1:14856432-14880727 GCF_018812025.1 Megalobrama amblycephala
TGTACTCCCTGGAGAGTTAATTTAACACTGCAGTTTTTGCTGTGTAGGAACATAGAAGTATGCTTAAAGTGCAAAAATAATATATAAAAAGTAAACTATAAGTGTGATGTCATGTTCACTTAAAGAAAACTTAAAAGTATACTTGCACTAAACTAGCAGTTCACTGAGAGTATATTTCAAAGTGTACTTTCGGATACTAAAAATGTAGCTACTATTAGTATTAAAATAGTAAACTACTAGTATACTAGTATAAGTTCACTTTTAGTACAGATGCAGTACAAATGAGAAACGTAGCTGTGAACTAGTTAAAGTTTACTACTGTTACACTTATAGTACACTTAAACGTATACTTCAATTGGGCCAATTTAGTCCCAAGCGGTATTAAAATAGTACACTTACAAGTTTACTACTAGTACATTGATATTATACTTGAACATTACTTTAGTATACTTGATCAAATGAACTTGAAGTATACTAGTTTTTCGTAAGGGGAAGTAGTCCCTTTTAGCAATTTGTTAGCAACCGCCTATTTTAAGACACAGTAAAAGTTTAAAAAATCACAAGCGGGTTATAACTGGTGTGTTTTATGTCATAGATCAAAATGTGAAAGTATTTAGAGGCTTTGTTTACCACAGACCTTATTTCAGGCGATTTAGCAAAAACCCATTCAAAAAACCCATAGACTTTACGCGTCGGAACCGGAAGTCCAAAAATGCTAACTCGCTTTCAGTTTTTGCCTACAAAAATGCGTCATCCCTAGGCCCACTCTAGGCCTTCTCAATATCAAAAACTTTTATATTGAACATAATACAGTGTCAAATCACTATTTTCCAGAGACACAAAATTTGATCATTAACTTCAAAATTGCTTTGGCTGACTAAATCTTACAGATGTTGATATTCAGATGAAATGATAAAATTAAATCTTGCCCACGGGGGGCATCTTACCCCCACTTACCCTATATATCACCAGTCCTTCAGGAATTTGCCACTGGCTCTTAAAGGGGTGATGAACTGAGAAATCAAATTTTCTCTGAGCTTTTGACATATAAGATGTCATCATAAGAATATCCTGTAAGTTTTAGAGCTGAAAACTTACTTGTTAGTCCAATAAAAGCTTTTATTGACACCAGACCCAGCAAACGACAGGATTTTCAAAGTGGCGATCTATGACGTCAAAGGGCAGCAAGCACCGCCTCCGCAGAAGAAGATCAATGCCTATTCATCACTGCCTGTTTAGCCCCGCCCACTGATTTGCGCATGACATGCAATATTAGTGTACAGAAATTGAGTTGCAATGACAAGATCACTGCTTTTATGTGCTCAACAACATGTCTGTGATCAGCTACAGTATTCATCTCTGCAACCTTTCATGCCTTTCATTAAATATAATGTCATAGATCTAAATGTATTGCAACACTTTTCACGATTCGTTAACCTTGAGAGCTGTAATAGTAAAAATGTGGTAAAAGACAGAGTAATACTTGGCTATTTCAAATGGAAAGATGTTAGCCAATCACAGCAGTGGAAGTTTACACTGAAGTCTCACAGCAGACACGCCCCTTAAAACAGAGCGTTCAAACCAGAGGGCTAAAATCAGGGTAGGCCTTTTAATTATAAATTATGATAATAAAGCATACTAACATTATAAGTGCACCCCAGGAAACATTATAAAACAATAAAACAACACAGTTCATGTAAGAAAAAATGATGAGGATGTTGAAGATCTTGATGAAGAAGTTTATTGCAGCGTAGCAGTGACAAAGTACACGTAGCACCTTGGGTTCATCAGAGTCAGAATGAACCCAGAACATCCAAATCTCAAACCTTTTATCCTGTTACAGTTCACCACTCTTCATGTAAATGTAGTTTCTCATGTTTTACCAGCTGTGGTCTGTATGTTAATGAAGTTGTGACACCTCATTGTCTGATATGGTTCTCTGTGTCCCACACCCATACCCATTCTACAATTGATTACCATTTGCTCAGGATTTGATCAACCAAATGGTACATAAACAATATACCAGTTGACTTTCTTCTTCTCTATGATAATTAAGCCATTTTGGGGATGAGCTTATTCTAAAATATACTTTGGAGTGGAATCTGGGTCGAGGTAGACTACAATTTCTTACAGTTCATGACCCCTTTAATATGTGGTTAAACGTGATACCCTTTAATTCGTTTTGGGTTGGCCTATATCAACTGGACAGTCTTATTTATTACTTGTTCCAGAGCAAATCAATTTGGCTAAGGGCAAAGTTAAGTTTCATTACTTTATATTTTTATTTGACTGAATTGATTGCATTTGTATTTATTTCCTATTGTACAAACTTCTTATAGGCTACTTTTAAAATGGTTAATATTGTTCATTAAAATATTATTGTTAAATAAATAATATTTTGTTTTATATAAATAATATGACATATATTGGGTATTGAGAAAGGGTTAGTGATTGTGATTTCGACTTCAACTTTAGTGAAAGTTACATTACTAAGCCTTAATGGCAGAAGAGACTGTCTTTATGAGTGAATCATTACATTTATGTTGAAAGGGACTGAAACGGTTGTAAAAAAGGAAAATATTTTTAAATGCATTGAAGCTCTGACATAGGAAAACCCCTTCACTGCCAAAAGGATAATGGGACAAAGATATTGCTGTCCTCAGTGGACATTCAAACTGATTTTTATTATTAATATAAGATTGACCTGAGGAATAAATGCAGGTAATGCACTCGCTTAGTTGATCTCTCTCATAATAGTCTCTACTCATACAATAAGCTTCATTTAAGCAACTCTGCGTTCTTTTGTTGATAGTTCTAAAGTGAGGTATAGGCTTTGGCTCAACTGTAAACTGTCAACTTGATATTTGAATCCATGGCGGAAGTAGTTCTACACGAAAGAGGGCTTTAAAAGACAACCTTTTATCACAGAGTTATTTACTTTTTTATTTTAACATTATGTATTTTGTACAAAGGAGGTGCATACATTCTGTTTTTTGTTATACTGTTCATTTAATGCTTGCATATACCGTGTCCTGTGTGAGATGATGTTGACTTCTGTTTTTTTGCCCTTTTATCATATTTACAGATGCATATGAAATGCTATAATCTTCATCCCCCTGAAACAAAGAACAAGAAAATGTTTAATAGATTAAAAAATAAAGGTAAGTAGGAATCCCATGTTCATTCTCATTTAAATGCAGTGACTTTTACAGTTTTATAAAGTTACACACACTGTTCTGCCTGCTACTCAACAAAAACATGTTAATTTAATTTCTGTAGAACAAACAGATACCTGTGTGGTCTGTTGACTTTTGTTTATGTTCGTTGATGCAGCCCTTAAATCTTCTGAGGAAAAATAAATATTTTAAAAGATTTGATTTATGCCTACTGTGTTTTTATTTTAAAAATGTAACATAAATGTTCAATGAAGATGTAAAAATGTGTGTTGAACATTAAAATAAATGTGGTTGTGTACAGACATGAATCGTGCAAATGTGCTTGCAAGGCAACACCGAATTGATAGTCCCCATACTTTTTTTATCATTGCCTTCCCCACAGTTTGCTCCATTTAATTCAGCTCATGTTTAACAGTGTTGTAGTGATGTCACTGTAAAATTAGAATTATAATATACATTCCTTGTAAGCAATTTATGCATTTATCTAAAACTTTAACACTATTTATTTGCTGCCTTGCAAGCACCAGTATTTCCTTCAGGAAATAAAAATCCAGTTGTGTGCTATTAACCTTGAAATCTTTTTCTTATCCAGCACAGACAAGCATTTGACACTGATAATAGCGCTAGAGGCACACAGACGATAGGCAGCCAAAGACTGATACCGCAGGTCACCGGATCATGACTGAAATTTTTTGTGTCCTGTTGCGCATCTGTACTTTCATCTGCAAATATAGCAGGATTATGAATATATGGCAGGATTTTAGTTGTGTCAGTTAAGGAAAAACTGCACTTAATTTAGAATTAGAAATGTTTTTCACTTTTGGTCACTCAACAACTGTAAAACATTTTTTGAAATCTTACATATCTGCACTCTACCTTCAAAGTCCAGTTTAGTACAGTGAGTTTGTTCAAGTCTGCATTCAGTGCAGCAGTAGAGCATCAGATCAGTGTCAGAGATGTTCATCAGAAGCAGAGAGTGAGTGTTTGTGGAAGAACTGAGAGCTTTTATCCGTCCTGCGTAACTTGGGTGAATATTAGTGGGCTCTGGTTTAGGTTTACCTCCATACAAATGTTCCATTTTCAAAATCCTGACAAATGTTTGGTTTCCATTTGTAATGATCCAGGTGATCTCTTTATCATCTTTAATGTTACAGGGGAGTGTTGTGTTTCCTCCTGGATGAACTTTCACTGATGATCCTTCAGTGAGAGTCAATGAGATAAAAGTAAAATCTGGAAAAGAAACGGTACAATCTAAGTATAATGAATACACACCTATCTGACAATTAAGTACAGACATACATACTTAGATATCAAGGTGCTCAGCATTGATTTCCCTTCAGTTCAGGTCATCAGTTTTTATAGTCCCTTTAAATGAGAATGATACTGTATGTGCCCTGTCACTTTTATTTGAACACCCTGCATCTTACGATGCAAATGTCCTATGTAAATGGTTATTTTTTTTAAGTCGAGAATTGTCCCTGCTTACTAAAAGTATGAGCGAGCTACTTCTAAGCCTTGCAAATGTTACAGTGCTCAATCTGAAATCTGCAGAATAGCGATTTATGCTTTTTTAAGGTATGTACATACAGTTATTCACATTGGTTATAAAATTGTGTTTGATGACATTGTTTAGTTAAGTACAATAACTTAATTTAAATGATTCGCTGGCAAAATACGGCTTGCTGTAAATGGACTTAAAGACATATTATTTCCAAGCATACTGTCCCTCCGAGCAAAACTATGCATGATATACAATTTCTGCTAATAATCCAAGATATGTTCATATTTAATATTTACTACATAATTATGTTAATAATTACTGCCGGAAGTTAGTTATTTTAGTTTATAAAGTTTTAAATATGGATATTTTTCTTACAAAATCCCATCACTTCACTTCAGAAGGCCTTTATTAACCACCTGGAGCCATATGGATTATTTTTTACGATGGATAGTATGTTTTGGGCCTTGAAACATGCCCCCCCATTCACTACCATTATAAAGCTATAGGATAGCCAGGATATTTTTAAATATATCTTCGATTGTCTTTGTCTAAAAGAAGATAGTCATATACACCTAGGATGACTTGAGGGTGAGTAAATCATGGGATAATGATCATTTTTGGGTGAACTATCCCTTTAAGGTGTTCCCAGAGTGTTCCTGAGTGAGTTTTGTATTAAAGACTGTTTTCTAATTTATTTATCTTTGTGCGCTACATATATAAACAACCTGTGACTGTACAGTTTATTATTTGCAGCATTTTCACTGCAGCTGCAGAGACGCGCGAGTATTCACACTGGAAGCGTTTGTACAGCGTCACAGCAGCGGCTCCAAGATACATATAAAGTGAGCATTTCTTTACAAAGACAGCTATAAATTAGTTTTTATAAGTTGGTCATTTATAAACTTGATAGTCTTGAAAGTTTGTTAACATGGGAAGGTGTACAACATTCTCATATAAACGTAAATACATAAATAAATAAAAATAAATAAATAAAAGCCTTTGCTGCACACGAATGAGGTAAGCGTTGTGTTTTACATCATCTTTATGCAAAAAATGTTTGAATTTATTTATAGATTTTTCTGTAAATGTGACGTGCTGTTTCTGACAAACCAAAATGAATTAAAAGTAACCTGCAAAGAACCACTTTGTCACTTTTATTTTGGCTTGTTCAAGACTGGCAGATTAAATTTTTTTTTTATTTTTTATTTTTTTTTAATTGTTACATGTTTAAGGCCGTGTTAAGAAGTAAATTTACTGCACAAATTATTGCTAACATGGTCTTATATTGGTTGTAATTTCAGTTGTGGTCCATGTGGGTTGCTGGTAAATATGTGTTTTGGTAGGACTATTTGAAAATTACTCATTAAGAAAATACTAATTTATGTTACGACATCAAAGATGGTTATACTCAAGCACACATTTAAGTATTTATTAGAATTCAGACATTGTCAGACATTCAGGCTTAGTTTTATTGTTTCACCATAATGTCATGAAACAAGGTACCATGACTTCAGTAATTTAATTTGAACAAAATTTACCTTATAATGTTATATATTTATGTTCAATATTTTTTTAATAAATAAGGAAAATGTATTAAGTCTTTTTGTTGCTGTTGTTGTTGTTTATTAGAAATGACTGGTTTAGTTTCTTGACTACATGCAGTTAAGGTTTTTCATTTTCATTTCTTACGTTCAGAAGTTGGTTCCTGAATAAGTCTTATCCATTCTTTAGCTTTGTCATTCCCAGTAGTGGGTCACTCTGGTAAAGTCCAGCACATGGCTTCAAACTTCTCATAAGAAATTATTCAAAAATGTACTTAAATCAATTAAAAGATTCTTATATAACTAAGAAATCTTTTTAAACCCTAAGGCATGTCAGACTTTTTATTCTCAAGTAATTCTCAAAAAGGCATTGCTGAATTCTGAAACACAGCAGTAACATCAACTAATTTCACAAGAGAGTAGTACACAGATTATTCATATATTGAGCAGATTTGCTAAAGGTCAAAACACAAAGTGTTTGGCATACTCACAAATCAATCCTCTCAGCATCATTTTCTCTGTGTTTCTCTTTTTGTAGTTGCAAGCAGAATGAAAGCCACTTGTGGTTTTTTCGCCTTTTGTCTGAATGTCATAGATGCCCTCTACTCATCAATATAGGCAACAACCCTGTAATACGAGAAGATATATACACACAAAGAAATGTATGTAATTTAAATGTGATAAAACAGTTAACAATGTATAATAACAGTGTAACAAAGTATAATGTATCACTTAAATCAACACATTAGTTGCTTATAATTAGGTGCTTTTTCTTTTAAAATAATAAAAAACAAATTACGAAAAACCTCAAGATTTTGCTGTTGAATAATTGATAATGATTTTGCTGATGTAATTACCTTATTCTGCTTTTACACATTGTGCTTTTACACATTTGTGCTTCATTAAATGATCAAGTCAGCAAAGCATTGTTTATTACTTTTGGCAAAAAGAAGGACTGTACAAATCACAATAAGCAGAAATTGCAGCTTTGAAATGCCAATTTGGCGGTCACACTGCACTTTTCATTCCATTGACTTCCATTCAAATGCAAGCTCATGTGAAAAGTTTTGCATTTCGCTGCAAGTTTTGTGAACTCTGACCTGCGATTTCACATCATGTGAAGACGTCCGACCAGTAGAAGATTGATTTGTCACCACAAGATCTCTTGGCCGAGACTGATATTTTTGCAGTAAAGTCGAGTAGGTTGTATATTTTTATATTTTAATGTATTACTATATGTTATATATTGAATTGATGTTTTTTTATTATTAAATGGTTGAAAGAAAAAAAAGTAACTATTGTCAACATTGTCATATAACTATTGAATTCATGTTTATAAAAAGACGCGCTGTAGACCGTGACGTCACATCACAACCATTGCAGCATCCAATGAAATTTCGCACATTCAAAGTCTAGTGTGACCGCGGCTTAACACTGGGTTGTAACCTTACCAGACCCGATGCAATAAGATTTCCAGCGGCATGCAATTTGTCTGTCCATACCAGACTCAACTTGAGACGCAACAAAATCAATCAAAAATCACTGCCAATCAGAAAGAGCATGTGGGCGGGCTCTCTCTGCAAGCGCACTGCATTTGCAACGAAATGGATAAGTACATTATCAAATTCATAAATCTTACACCGTTTTAACATGATTAAAAATACAAAGTGACTGAAAAAATCTTTTTTTTAATCATAGAATACACATTTGTTCACTTTGAGTTGACAGTTTGAACATTGTTTCCTTAAATTTATTTTCAAGATCTGCCTATCCATTGTTGATTTTAGCTTATTTGATCATTTTTCTCTTTGCTTGTCTGGCTGTTATAACTGGAATAAAAATATGGCAGGACTTTTACTTTCTGACCCCTGGACTTTCCACCTCTGGTTCCAGCCACTACAGCACAGAAATAGAAACTGTTTGTAACATATAATCGTGTCATATCACCATTGTGGCTGGTTAGTAGCCTACAAAACAACTGATTAAAAGATCAATTTTCTTGCATGTCGTGTCTGGTTAGAATGTTTTCTGAAACGTTTTCTAAAAAATACCTGCAATTGCTGATAAAGAAGCTACTCTATAACAGTCAGGAGTCAAGAGCTCAACTAAAGCAACCACCAATCTCCATGATGGTGACCTCAAACCAAACATCTAAACTTCTGTTAATTCTCAATAAGAGCTTCTGTAGACGTGTGACAGAAATAAAGTCAGTCAGGGCAGCGTTTCCCAAAAGCATCGTAAGCCTAAGATGATCGTAGCTCCATTGGTTTCAATAAATCAATTAATTAAAGTTGAAAGTTAAATCAAAATTAAATCAAAATTAAGTTGAAAGAACCTTTGAGGAACATTATACCTTATAAATGCATACTGGGAGTCATGAGTTGTATGGTGGCTCCCAGCATGCATTGTGGCATGAAGGATGTCACTATTGTTGAGATTCATATGCTGATTCTTGATGTCTGTGTGTCTAAAGATTTATTTTTTTTTTTTTAAATTTGCACTTTAAAAGTCAAGATACTGAATATCTGATCTGTAGCAAGAAAGTATTGTTGGTGAATGTAACCTATTAAAAACAAATATGCACTTTTGCTCAGGAGAACAATTAGTAAATGATTTTGCTTTATGATGATGAAAATTATATCACGCTTTCATTTTGTTTCTGGTTTCTTTGCAACAAATGGTGTGTTTTAGTAAACACTGTTACAAAGACCACATACTCACACAAAAAGCCAAGACTCAAACTGACCAACTAAAGGAAAGACTGACCACCGAAAAGGTGACCAAACATCTTCAATAAAACATCAACATCTAAACCTCTGTTAATTCTCAAAAAGAACTTCTGCTGAGATCCTGAGAGATTTATTGTCTTCTTTTATTTTCAGTCAATTTCAGGCTGTGTGGCTTTAAGTCAGATGTAGTTGTGTTTCATTTTCTGAAAGTGTAAACATTATGTTGAACCAACATCACATTGTAACCCTGATTTAATGCCATTACCATTGATTTTTTGTTGAAATTTCAACATAGTTTCAACATTAATTGAGGATGCAAAAGTGATATTGATTCAATGCCGTTAACGTTGACACATTAACGTTGATTTAACATTATTTCAATCATTGATGCTATCTGGGAATTAATTTCTTACAGTATTTATTAATTTTTGTTAACAGTAGTTAAAAAATGTGATTGTTCAATGTTAGTTAACATAAGCTCAGGACCAATAAATAATAAGAATAGATACAACCTTTAATTTGATTAATATAATAGTAAATTAAAAGTACATTAACTGAGAATAATAAATGCTTTAGAAGTATTTTTCATTGTTAGTTCCTGTTAACTAATGTAGTTTTACCCAAACGTGCACTTACTTTTGTTTCTCCAATAGCTACTTCCTGTGTCCCTCTGTTTCAGCGAGCAAGTATGATAAGGCTTGACACATACTTGATTTCAGTGGAAAGATGACTGATTATCTGTACGAGAGCTTACTTGGAATTTTTGGAGTAATTGAAAAGGCATCTAATCCACCAACATTCTTTGGAACCCTATAGGTAAGAGTGCTTTTTAGCAAAATACCTGTTGGAGGAACTGTGGTGTAAGTCTTGAGAAATGTGTTAAAGCCCCTGAGTTCCTGTATCAGGAAATCCATGTGTTTAACAAGAAAACAGTTGACATGACTGAGACTTCCGTAGAAGGTATTTGGCTACAGCTAACCTCTGTAGTGTGAGATCAAATGCGTCAATACATTTCAATTACAGTCAGTCTTAGTGACTGCACAAAGAGCTTTACCACAATAAGGAACTTTTAATATGGTTTCATCTTGTGTTTGATTACATTATACATACAGTAGCAAAGAGAAGCTATTTACTAAACTACAAATAACATTACTTGAAAACTGTGAAAGTAAGAAATACAAAATAGTGCTATCTAATGGTCATTAGTTTGAACAATTTCTACTGCTGCAATTACTGTAAACTTGTGAAAAAGTGAATTTCAGGTGGAGTTTGAAGGTAGATTCCAGTGCAATTCAATAAACTGGACTGGACAGACACTTAAAATTATTTGTTTGTGAACAAGCATTTGTTTTTAGTAAATTTAAGTGTCAGGGTTATGTTAGGTTTTTTTGTGTTTGAGTTCCTTGTTTTGTTTTCTTGTTTCCTTCCAGAAAGTTCTCAATTGTTCTCATAGCAACTGTTTGATTGATATATATATTGCCCTGAGTTTCTTTGGTCCTTTTTTTCTGGTACTGTCTTTGTTTTACAAAGCTTTTATGTTTGTTCCTGTGTTTGCTTCTGCATAGATTACACTCTCAGAAAAAAAAAAGTACATAATTGTACCTTTAGGGGTACAATAGCTTGTCACTGAGGCTGTACCCTCAAAGGTACAAATTTGTACCCTTGTGATTTGTATCTTAAGAGACCAGTTTTGTACCTTAAGAGACCAGTTTTGTACCTTTGGTGACAATTTTGTACCTTTATTTAACAGTACAAAAACTGACCCTTCAAAAAGGGTACAAAATTGGCTTTGACAGCGTACAATCATTGACTATAATGAGATAATTGATGATTGAGTGATGATTGACAATTAGTGGTGACCCCTGATGTTAATAAGCAGAATCACTGAAGGAAAAAGGTGTTAATTAATGTTTTATGGAACGTTTCATTGATTCATTTTTTAAGAATCAATAAATGCAGTAATCAATTCTTAATCATTAATTGTAATTCTTTTATGAACATCGTTTATAGATAAATGGGTCTCTATAAATAGACAAAGATTTGCCATATAGAAAACATTGTGTTTGTATATATAAGGACATGGCAAAACAAACATGCATACAATCTAAAATAAAAACTACTGCTTTCTGACAAAAACATACAAACAAACAATAAACTCACTATTTGAATAATTGATTAGAATTATGTATAAACTATATGCCAATCATAATATGTCTGTTTACCTTTTTCATTCATCATCTGCTCCAACACATTTGTCACCACAGATGATGTGAAAAGTAAACACAAAATAAAGATCCATCTGATGGTCACAAAATCAATATTTACTGCCTCCCGATTCTCCACATCATGGTCTAAATCACACAGAAAGATACATAGAAAAGGTTTGAATTGTTTTTCTTTTTTTGGCATGTGACTTCATATGACTAAAATAACAAACCTGATTTTATCAAATTGGAAAACATTGACCACTTTATTAAATGTATTAATTATATTAGTTGAAGAATAGTTTCCTACCACTGAAGTCCAGCTTTGTGCAGTGAGATTGATGAAGTTGGTTGTCAGTGCAGCAGTAGAGCATCAGATCAGCTTCGGTGATGTTCTTCAGCTGAAGAGTGTGTGTGTGTTCAAGAGAAATATCTGAAGTGATGCGATTTGTATAATTTGAGTTTGTATAGGAAGCCACTGGTTTTTCCACCCTGGACGAAATCTAATGTAAGAATATTAACAATTGTGTGTACACCATCAGTTACAATCCAAATGATTTCAGTGTCATCTTTAAAACTACAGGGTAATGTAATATTGTTCCCTTGACTGACTTTTACTGATGCTCTCGCTGAGTCAGAAAGACAAAAGAGAAACATGGAGATGATATAAAAGCACGTTTTATAATATTGGATGACTGAATTTTGAGAAAAAAGTCGAAATAAAATGTTGAGAATAAACTCATTAAATTACGAGAAAAAACGTGTTAAATTTCAAGAAAAAAGTCGAGATAAAATGTTGAGAATAAACTCGTTAAATTTCGAGAAAAAAGTCGAGATAAAATGTTGAGAATAAAGTCATTAAATTACGAGAAAAAAGTTGTTAAATTATGAGAAAAAAGTCGTTAAATTATGAGAACAAATTCGTAATTTAACGAATTTGTTCTCGTAATTTAACGACATTTTTTCTCATAATTTAATGACTTTATTCTCAACATTTTATCTCGACTTTTTTCTCATAAACAAGTTTTTTTCTCGTAATTTAAGGAGTTTATTCTCAACATTTTATCTCGACTTTTTTCTCGAAATTTAACAACTTTAATCTCGAGATGGTTTTATTTTTTTATTATTGCTTGGCCCTAATCCTCTTCCATAGAAATCAGGAGCCATATTCACAAAACATCTTAAGGCTAAAAGTAGCTCCTAACTTGCCGATTTAAGAGAAACTCTTAAAAATAATGGGCGTGTCAGTCCTAATTTTAGGAGTCCTAAATTTTTGCTCTAAGAGTATTTCACAAAGCATTTTAACGCTAAAACTATCTCCTAAGTCTGTGAAACATTAGGAGTATTCAAGAGGACTCCTAAGTCCCTAAGACCAAATCACAAACAGTCCTAATCCACCCGAAGACACTGTACACCATCGAGACAATAGCGACAGAGCCTTAGGTGCTGAACCTTTTCTTCATAAATGCAATACATTTTGATTAATAGATTTGAATCTACGATGACACGCCAAAAATAAATCTTTAACAAATAAATAAATATTGTCTGATTACCTGTGGCAATGGTTTTCACGAGTTCACACTTACACATGATATACAAATATATATTTGGTGTGCTGTGGAGATTGAGGCTTCCGAGCTTGGAATTTAGCCCAAACCCCAAAGTTCTCCCCGTATCCCCAGCCGAGAGTGAGGAACGGGGTGGCGGAGAGATCTCTCAAGCTGATTAGAAAGACCGTTTGAATGTGTTTTTCCCAAACTTTGTTTATAAAACATAATTTGCACTTGAATTCTGCATTCTCTTAAGATGCAGACATCCAAGAGGCGGACAATTAACTGTAGCCTATATACTAGTTTAATTAGTGACACTTAGCCTATTTTTTAAAACCTTTATGGCAACGATATGGCAACATTTTTATTAAAAAAAATCTTCATTTGAATAGGGCAACATTTGTATTTTAAAACCTTTATTTTAATATGGAAACATGACACCTCATTCTACAATATTTCTATGATTAAATCGCTGACTCCTCCCCCATCAGCCAATCACTGTGTGAATACTCCATAGCAACGAAGTCAACCCCGCCCTTACTCTTAGCTTAAGACTTCAGTCTATTCCTTAGTAAAAGTTGGTCTCAGCAGCTTTGTGAATAGGTTTTAAGAGAAAACTCTTAGCTAAGAACTTTTACTGCCATTTAGGAGAACTCTTAACGGTAAGATAAAATGTTTTGTGAATACGGTCCCAGATTATCAAACCACTATGTGATGATAAAAATGTTATCAACAAATAGCTAATATTATCTCAGTACGTTTTCTTTTGCTGTACTTGCCATAATAAACAGTTACAACAACCAAAGAAAAGCTAACATTAAAAAGTTAAGTCGAACCACACAACTAATGCAAACACCGGTCTCCATAATGGTGACATCAAATCAAACTATTACTATTACGACATCGGCATCTAAATCTCTTTTTATCTCAATAAGAACTTTTATACACATATGACAGAAATAAAATCAATCTGGTTTGTAATGTGAAGCTTGTAATGTTGTCTTTGGAGTTGTTTAATGACACTGGAGCTTGACGTCAAAACAATTTTGTGTTTAGACATCAACCTGATTTTCATTTTCGATCAAAATTTGACATCTATGGGTGACCCTGGAGTCCACATTCATTGCCCGATGGGAAACTTCCCTCTAAAAACTTTATAAGAATGTTAGGGGATAATGTTCTAACAATGTTATCACTAAACATTTTTACAATGCTTTTAAATAATGTTATCCCACCTTTTTAGGAGAATATTCTGGGAACAAAAATAAAACTTGCCGCTGAAAACATTTCCAGAAAATAGCATAATGATCTCAAAACATTCTTAGAACAATAGCATTTCTAGCTGGGAATGTATCTTTCTGAAAAAAGTATTTGACGCATAGCCATTATTATTCTATTCACCAATAGTACTGTCTTGCTGCAGATCATATTCTGATATTTTTTTAAACACATTATGGAAAAATCAAGAATCAGCATATGAATCTTAACAATAGCCACATGCTTCATGCCGCAGTGCATGCTGGGACCTAAGTATACAACTCATGACTTTTCTTTATAAATGCAATACATTTTGATTTATAAAATGTAATCTATAATGAGATGCCAAAAAAAAAAATCTTTAACAAATAAATAAATAGTGTCTGATTATCTGTGGCAGTGGTTTTACAATTAACTGTATATACTAGTTTAATTAGTGACACTTAGCCTATTTTAAAACCTTTATGGCAACAATGGCAACATTTTATTTTGATTTTTTTATTAAAAAATATTTACTTGAATAGAGCAACATTTGTATTTAAAAACCTTTATTTTTCATTCTACAATTTCTATGATTAAATAGCTGACTCCTCCCCATCAGCCAATCACTGTGTGTTTACTCCATAGCAACAAGGTCAACCCCGCCCTTACTCTTAGCTTTAGACTTCAGTCTATTCCTTACTAAAAGTTTGTCTCAGCAGCTTTGTGAATAGGTTTTAAGAGAAAACTCTTAGCTAAGAACTTTTACTGCTATTTAGGAGAACTCTTAGTGGTAAGATAAAATGTTTTGTGAATACGGCCCCTGATCTGTAGCGAGAAAGTATTGTTGGTGAATGTAACCTATTAAAAACAAATACACTTTCGGTCAAAAAGAACTTCTGCTGAGATCCTGAGAGATTATTGTCTTCTTTTATTTTCAGTTGATTTCAGGCTGTGTGGCTTTAAGTCAGTTGTAGTTGTGTTTCATTTTCTGAGAGTGCAAACATTGATTCAATGCCATTACCATTGATTTTTTTTGTTGAAATTTCAACATTTTTTACACATTAACTGAGGATGCAAAAGTGATATTGATTCAATGAGGTTAACGTTGACACATTAACACTGATTTAACATTATTTCGATCATTGCTTGCTATCTGGGAATAGGCTGTACCAGCTGTTAAAAAAGCAAAATGAACATTAAACAGAGACACAGAGCAAAACTTCTAATAAAGTGAATACAGACAGAGAAGAGATGAGCAATTAGGATTTTTTTTCTGCATGTAGTTACTTGTGGGTTGTCTAAACATAAAAACATGTCCTAACTTTAAAACTTTTTCCCTGTCAAACATATAGTCAGCCACATCTTGCTGTTCACTGGAGAGACACAATGGCCATTTATAACCATAGCCCTTTACCACAATGAATCATGTGGAGAAATGTGCTGTGGTATCTGTGCTACAGACCACAGCTAACCTAGAAAGAGTGCAATCATTTCTAAAGAACAACGGATGGAAAGATGGACACACCACTAAGACTGGAAATAAGGTTATGACAGCAGAGGACTTTATTGCATTGTGTGATGTCTATTTAAAAGGGCATTTAAAAATGATTAGTTTAATAAACATTTAATTAGTTCTAAAAAACAGGTGTGAATTAAAAAAAAAACATGCATAGTTTGCTTTGGTAAATAATAGTTCCCTTTCGAAAGGGAACTTCTACTCTGCGCTGACTGCGCTAGGGGAACGTCCTCCGTGACCCGTGCTCGAAATGCCAAAAATCACCACACTCCAATCCTATTGGCCGGCGACAGCCTATCACGTCAAATGGCGCGAACCGTGACGTATAAAGGGAGCGCCTGGGGAAACAGCCGGCATCCTCTTGTCTTTTCGCGACTGCTTTTGCTCGTGCCTTTTTCACTCTGCCAAAGTTAGTATGTCTGCTAAATCGTTCAGGAAGTATGCTGATCCTTGTCCCAGGTTTCTGACACCGGAGGACACACACAACTTGTGCGTTTTCTGTCTGGGCGAGGAGCACGCACGGACAGTACTCGAGGGTGCTGCCTGTGCTAACTGTGAGCGTTTTCCTATGAGAACGCTCCGTTCTCGTTTGGCCCTCTTCTCGAGGGGAGAGGTGTCATCACCGCTGCCTGGTGGTTCCGGCCCCGCTCGTGCTGAGGCTCAGCGGCGATTGAAATCATGGGGCTCGCAGGTGGAGCTCGCTGAGGAATTTGAGAGGGGTGTCAATCTTTCTCAAGCTGAAGCGGCTGACGAGGACGCGCTTCTGGCGGATGACGATGATGTTGTATCCTTAACATCCTCAGACCCAGGAGCGAGTGCTCTCTTGGCTCAAGGCCCCGGGGAGCAGGAGATGGCCGAGGTGGAAGAAGCGGGCGAGCCCGCGGCTCCCGCTAGACCTCTCTGCGCGGCGTTTTCTGAGTTACTGGAGGTTATGGAACGCGCCTCGAGCAGACTGCAGCTGCCCTGGGAGCGCGTGAGGAGGGAACCCGCTCGCAGCAGGTTAGACGATCGTTTTCTCTCTACTCATAACCCGGCAACTCCAGCGAGCCTTCCATTCCTTCCCGATCTTCATGCTGAGATCAAGAAGGCATGGAAGAACCCGTACTCGGCCCGAATCCATCAGCATCAGTATCAGCGAGCTGACTTCGCTGATGTTGAGGGATTGGGCCAGCATGGGTACGTGTCGATGCCTCCTGTGGAAGAGACGTTTGCGAACTATCTCGCTACAGGGAGTGCACCGACACTGAAAGCTCCGGCACTGCCATCCAAAGCGTTGAAGGTGACGTCACGTTTGAATGGCAGGGCTTACGCCGCTGCAGGTCAGGCTGGTGCGGCGTTGCACACTATGTCAGTGCTTCTGGCGTATCAGGCTGATCTGCTTACGGATTTTGATCAGGGTCAAGGTCTTTCCGCTGAGGCGGTCGCGGAGTTGCGTCGGACCACGGATCTCGCTCTGAGGGCCACCAAACAAACTGCCGCCTCGATCGGTCGATCTATGGCGGGCATGGTGGCCACTGAGCGGCATCTGTGGCCCAACTGTGCGGACATCGGGGAGAAAGAGAAACATTTTCTCCTCGATGCCCCGGTTTCGCCCACTGAACTTTTTGGCACCTCCGTGCAGGCGGTGGTTGAGAAGTTCAGGGAGGCGAAGACGCGCTCCGCGCCGTATAGATCTTGCATCCCGCTCAGATCCAGCTCTGGGCCCAGACAGCCGGGAGGTCCCGGGCCTTCTCGAGCCGAGGCTCAGAGGCAGGCCCAGAGGGAAAGTGTCGCCGCTCGTGCGCCTCCTCCTCCTCGGAGTAAGTCGCAGAGACGGCGAGACACTAGAAGGAAGAAGCAAGATCTGAGGGAGGTGATCGAGGAGCGCCGGTAATCGATCCCCTCTCTCGCGAGGGCTTTTTCTCGTCCTCGCTCTTCCTTCGCCTCCCGGTAGCGTTTTGTGACATCTATATGCTGCGGGCTTTACAGTCGGGCTGATGTAGTGGGCCTATGATGAATATTTTTCTGACGGCCCGCCGTCTGGCTTGATAGTGAAAGTGCTTTTGGGCTTTGGAACTTTGGATTTTCCCCTCCGTGTGACGTATCGGGGAGGAATCTGCCTTCTACGAGCCGCAGGAGGTAAGCCAGGTCCATTTTTCATTCTTTATGTAGACCTTGCTTTGCCTGTATAGCTTCCCGTGCATATAGTTGTCATCTGTTCATGTTTTATGGGGTTATTTGGGCAAATAACTGTATGTTAGGCTGACTGTGACAGGCAGGCCCTTTATGGCCGCTTTGTTGTTTTACCGTTGATGTAGTTTCTCGGCTGATACTGTGTATAGCTAGAACTAGCTTTCGCTATTGTCAGTTATGTGTTGGCCAGTTTTTTCGGCCGCCTAATGCTGTCGCTCACGCTGCTTTCTCCGTGTGTTTAGGAATTTGTAGCCCGAGTGTAGCGTGGTCTACATACAGTCCTTAGCTAGCGGCTAGGCTAGAACTAGGTTAGGTGTATGTTTGTTTACATCCCCCTGTCATGACTATTCCCCTGTGGTTGTATAGTTCCTAGTTCTGGCCTCCTTCTGAGGAAGTTGCTGGCCGTATTTTTGCCCATATTTTCCCTTCATATGTTTATGCAGGCGTATTATGTGAACGTGTTTTGTGCTGCCACAGGTTACACCTGTTCTCTATGATAGCAGGCTTTTCCGGCCTCTATTTATGAATACGGTGTTGTTGTTGTGCTCCCCGGTTAGGGTTTGTGTTCCACTGCGTGCATCACCTGTTGGATCGCACACTCAGTATGAGTGTTGGGAGTTTTGTTTGCCCGACTTCTCACGGTCGTTCGCACCACAGCATCTGGGATTTGTTGCTGTTTTATTGTTGGCTATTTGTGTTTAGCCTCTCTGTATGCAGCTTGTTGGATACAGCACTGTTGCTTTACGATGCTCGTTACGCTCACGCTGTTTAGCATGTTTAACATTGCCTGCTGGAATGTGTATGCCTAGTCTCAGGTTGTGTAGCTAGTTCCCTTAAATCTGTCATTTTAGGTTATACTGGCCCTTCCTGGTAGCTAGGGCCCTGTCATGACCACGGGCTAGTGCCACATGGTTCTTTAAATAGCAGGCCTCTCCAGGCCTCTTTTATAGCTTCCTGTTGGCCCAGCTACGCTGGTCATGTACGGCCATCATTCCATGATGAGTCATACATCACTCTGTTGTTGCCAGGTGTTTATGGAAGTTGTTGGCCCCCGTTGGGGCCTCCTTTCATGTTTTATCTAGCATGTTGGCACTGCTGTATGGGTTTCTGTATGTCTCATACCCCTTGGGTGTTGTATTAACGCACTAGCTATCGCCGCACATTTTTAAGGTTACAGGCCGTTTCAGGCCTTCCTTTGCTAGCATGTCGGAGTTTAGCTTGGTACTCCTCTCGCTGAGAGTAAAAGATGTTTTTACTGAGTATTTTGTGCGTTTATTCCCTTTAGCTCTAGTCGAGCTAAAATAGTTTCTCTGTCTATTTAACAGGTTCTATTTTTGCTCCTAGAACTTTATTGGCCGCTGGCTGATGTCGCGTGTGACGGGTAGGCCGTAAGGGCCTCCTGTGGAGCATGCTGACCTTTGACAGCAAATAACACTGCCACGGGCTGGGATTATAGGCCCATGGGGCCTTTCCTTAGCGCATGATGGCGTATGTTGTACTCCTCTTGCTTAAAGAGTAGAAGGTACTTCACCGAGTGCACTGCTCGTTGGTTTGTGTTGGACGGGCTGTCTCGTGGGCACTTGCAGCTGTTATGTCTTGGTGTTTGCTCCACCTTGATATGCAATAGGGTGTGGCCCTACAGGCCATCCTGGGCTACCGCCGTCTGCATTTAGTTCTAGTTCTCTAATGAACTCTGGTTATGTTGTAGGCCCTTTTCCCGGCCTCCATGACTATGTGCCCACTTTACGGTCTGTCTGTTAGGTTGAGCTTTGTACTTCCCTTCGGGGTTAACTGCGTAATTGTGCTTAGCTCCCTAAGCTGGTATGGTTGTAGACTTCTATGAAGTCTCCCGTTAGACCGGCCCCCAGGCTGGTTTGTGCTCCCCTGGGTCAGGGGTCTTCAGCGCACAGCCTCCTCAGCACCTTGTTAACGGCTGAGTAGATCCTTGGATGAGTGGTTGTACTCCCCTCATACGAGGGTCCAGAGCGTTTAGCTGAGTTCTGCTCTCCAGGATGCCCATCTCTGCGTGTGGGTTTGAGTTGCTTACTGCCCTTTCGCAGTCGCTCTTTCCTGCTCTCCTCTCTGGAGTTTGCGCTTGGAGATTCTGTATATCAGACAAGGTTGGCTAGGCCGGATTTAACTTCGCTGGATCTGGCTAGGCCTCCTTGGTGGCAGCGGGATGGATTTTTCCCCCCGAGTGACTGGCCGAGGTTCCTGTGGTTCCTTGGCCACATTCCCTTAAAGGGACCACCCCCTCTCGGGCTGTTGGTTCCAGATGCTCGAGCAGCCTTGGTAGGCTTTTTTCGGAAGGCCTCTTTTAGGCTCAGCTTGGGCTGTTGGCCGTAGGGAATGCTGTCACTGACAGCCTTGGAGTTCTGCCCCCGGTTTTTCCCTGGAACTGCTGGATGTGTGTCCTGACATTTGGGCTGGCATTCTCCTCTAGCATGGCGGCATGGGTATATCGTTCCCCTAGCGCAGTCAGCGCAGAGTAGAAGTTCCCTTTCGAAAGGGAACGTCTCAGGTTACGTATGTAACCATGGTTCCCTGAGAACAGGGAACGAGACTCTGCGCTTTCATGCCATGCTGCGGGATGCCTGCTACAGTCGCTCAAAGACAAGAAGATGCCGGCTGTTTCCCCAGGCGCTCCCTTTATACGTCACGGTTCGCGCCGTTTGACGTGATAGGCTGTCGCCGGCCAATAGGATTGGAGTGTGGTGATTTTTGGCATTTCGAGCACGGGTCACGGAGGACGTTCCCCTAGCGCAGTCAGCCCAGAGTCTCGTTCCCTGTTCTCAGGGAACCATGGTTACATAGGTGATTCAGTCTGAATCCATGATCTGGCTCTGGATTGGAAGAAAAAAGTGTAGGGATGGACTTAATTTTGTCCATTGGGAATTGATTGGATCGTTGTCTTTTGCTATTGCTGTGATCTCATGTGAGTGACAGGTTGTCTCACCCTCTTGCCAGTGAACGTCATCAGAGAAGAGAAGATGTGTCACTGCAAGAGGGAGGGGATGTTATTTTGATTAAAGATTACAGGGGCACATTATTTTTTGTTTAAATAATGATGTGCATGGATAAATCAATTATAATAAATAGCTGCAATAAGAATTGTCAAATTTAATAATAAATATATAATAAATATAAGCCACGATAATATGTTTATCATTTATTTATAATTTTGGCCTTTTGCTTTTGTTATGAAAGGACAGCTGAAGCAGAGACTGGATAAAAGAAAGGAGAATGTGGGATCAAGAAATGACCACAAGCAGTATTTTTTTATTTATATTAATCAGATTAAGAATTTTAATCTATATTGCTGATTATAACATCATGAAAATGCGGAGAAGTCAAGAAAAGTTGAAAAGTAGGCTATTTGTATACTGGACACTAACAATGTCAACACTGAAGTGCATATATGCGACTGAATTTAAGAATTAAGAAGCTTTTTTTGGATGCATTTGCTTGTGGGTGTCTGAAGGCATTAACTTCCCAGATAGCAACTTTGTGTCACCCCAGATCCGGCCCACATCTGGCACATGCGGAATGATGATCTGGGCCACATGTGGCGGGAATGATGGCACTTGGGCGGACCGCTCCTGTTTGCTAGATCTGGGCCACAAGCAGGCCATAGAAATGCCACATGTCAGCCAAGAGCAAAGAAATAAACGAGAACTGGACCTTTCACTGATCCAGTGAAAGTTCATCCAGGAGGAAACACAACACTCCCCTGTAACATTAAAGATGACACAGAGATTACATGGATCATTATAAATAGAAACCAAACATTTGTCAGAATTCTAAAGCTTGAATATGTTTATGCAACAGAATCTAAACCAGAGTCCTCTTATATTCACCCAAGTTACGCAGGACGGATAAAAGCTCTCAGTTCTTCCACAAACACTCACTCTCTGCTTCTGATGAACATCTCTGACACTGATCTGATGCTCTACTGCTGCACTGAATGCAGACTTGAACAAACTCACTGCACTAAACTGGACTATGAAGGTATGTGTTTCAGACAATTCTATGTCAATATATATATTCATTTAAAATGAAAAACCAAATGAGCAAAGAAAAAAGTAAACCCTTGAAAGCATAATCTCCCCTATCCTCCTAATCTCATGGCCCTCTTAGGTGATGTAGAAGCAAGCATTGAAGATGTAGAGCAGCAGGATACCAAAACTATCATACATGAGTCAGTGATCATGAATATCTTCCCGTGGCTGCCTGTCGTCTGTGTGCTTCTGCTGCTGTTACTGATGTCAAATGTTTGTATGTGTTGGAGAGCAACAGGACTGCAGAAAGGTGCACTTGAACATGATTTTATTTCCATAAATACCCATGATTATATTTAATAATATTTTGTAATTATTGTTTTCTCATTTAGGTTGTGCAAGAACCACTGACCTACACCAGGATTGGAAACACAATAGTGTTCAGGTCAGTCAGAAACTCTTGTACGTTAGTCTGTTTATTAGAAGTCTGCAATTACGGAATAGGCCTGTCACATCCTCTTTTTATCTTGCTTTCCAGGATGAAATGAATCGAAATGATTGGACAATAGCTGAAGTTCTGTATACACCTGAGTAATATTCCTTAATTCAAAATTCCCTTATACATTTAACTTCATCTTTTGTCCTTAATACAATTCGTAAGCATCATTATCATTGTAATAATCAAATAATATTTGTACGGCCCTCTTCTCTGTTGATGTGTGCATATATATTAGATTATTATTGAATTGTGTATTGAACTTTTTATTTCAAAATGTATGTATGACATTTTCTGTGACTTTAAATATCTAACTAATGCCCGTGAATAATAAAATTTGCCATGGACTATACTTTTGTGTCTTTGTATCTTAGCTCTGTTAATGATATTATAATATTATGTAATATTATTTTGTTGTGATTGTATGGCATCAAAAAGCTCCTCTCTCACAACAAAGGTTTTTAAAGGTGGTGGCTTGTTTCCTGTCTGTGATTGTTGATGAGATGTAGCTCTTGTGGCAACAGTTAAAAAAGCAAGATGCATCACACACATTGGACAGAGACACTCTAATTAGAGCAACACTTCTAATAATAAGTGCATACAAACAAAAATGAAATGAAGAATTAAGAAGTGTTTTTCTTCCTAGATGCATTTGCTTGTGATTTATGTCTAAAGGTAGAGACATGTATTGTCTAACTTTAAAACTTTTTTCATACCCAGTTTAGTGACAGTTAACCACATCTTGTTCACCAGAAAGCATATCTATATAGCGCTTTACCACAATGAACCACCGTTGATAGGGGAAATGTATTGTTGTATCTGTGATACAGACCACAGCAGGTCCACAGAGCATGTGATCATTTCAGAGAACAACGGATGGAAAGATGGACACACCAGTAAGATTAAAAATAAGGCTTACATCAGCTCAGAAGACTTTAATACATTGCATGAGGTTTGTTCAAAAAGGCATTAGTGTGGATCAACATTTAATCATCATTTAATTAATTCTAAAAAAACAAACAAAAAACAAAAAACAAACAGGTGTGAATTTTAAAAACATCCATAGTTTGTTAAATACACTGCATTTTAGTATAGTATATTTCACCAGTGCCTGATTTTCTTTTAGGTGAAATAGACATAATACACACTGTTATTTTTTTCTTTTTCAATTTCGGCAAAAAGTTCTCATTAAAGAACTAAATACCTGGAGAAATCATCTGCTACTGAGATTAATGTGAACAGATACTGTAGCTCTCTGCACATTAAGCCTCCTTAGTTAAGGCCATCTCTGACACTTAGTGGCGGAATTGCCCTCTACATTTTCAGATTCATAAATAAATCACTCTTTTGAATGTGCTCTTTTCCATCGATTGTTTGCCATTCAGCCTGAATCAAACAGATTGGGTGCTAAACTCGTTTGAAGTGGTATCTCCCTCTGTAAAACATGACCTTGATACTCGAGAACACAGAAAAAAAGACAAGCTGGATTAAAACAAATATTTACCTACATTTAATTGAAACAAACCTGCTTGCTATATCATCAATATACTATGGTACCACCACAGTAATCCACGTTTTTGAAAGGTAATTTTGAGAAACTGCCACGTGAATAAATATTTTAGAGATGCTTGTTGCTTATAATTAACTCCTTAGAAGGGTGCATTATTTAGTTTGATGGTGTCTTTTGCCTCAGGACTGATGGAAACACCTCTATAATAGTTCTTTAGAAGATATGATGATTTTGATGATTTTTTAAAATCTTTGTTCTTGTTTGAGGGTGTGTGCACTTATGCTATTACAAACCCAATTCCAAAAAAGTTGGGACACTGTACAAATTGTGAATAAAAACAGAATGTAATGATGTGGAAGTTTCAAATTTCAATATTTTATTCAGAACACAACATAGATGACATATCAAATGTTTAAACTGAGAAAATGTATCATTTTAAGGGACAAATAAGTTGATTTTAAATTTCATGGCATCAACACATCTCAAAAAAGTTGGGACAAGGCCATGTTTACCACTGTGTGGCATCCCCTCTTCTTTTTATAACAGTCTGCAAACGTCTGGGGACTGAGGAGACAAGTTGCTCAAGTTTTTGTCTAATACAGTCTTCTAGTTGCTCAACTGTCTTAGGTCTTCTTTGTCGTATCTTCCTCTTTATGATGTGCC